>NC_086357.1:0-126441 GCF_036324505.1 Eleginops maclovinus | reverse complement strand
AAAACCAAAAAAACAAATGACAGACCCCAAATAACGGAAATCCAAGACCGGGCCCAAATGGCAGATACAGTGGTATGCAAAAGTTTGGGCACCCCTTTAGATTTCAGACAATTTTGTTTTTCCTTTATAATAAGATCACAGAAACAACATTGTTTTCCACAAAGATTAACGTTTTAGTTTTTTCCGCCCAAAATTTCTTAGGTAGCTTTTAAAAAGTTTTATTATAATAAAATAAAATGCAAAAAAGGGGATTGCAAAATTTTGGGGCACCCTTATAAATGCTTCTTTTAAACACCTGAAGGTTTTAAGCTAAAGGGTTTTGCTCCCAAAAAAATTCTTTGTTTTGCCTTGACCTTCAATTACAAAGACGGGGAACCAATCATGAAAAAGGCTATTTAACATAGGTAATAGCTGGCTGTGCCTGGCCTAGGTTCTTTCTTAGGGAGTGGCAAGATGGGGACCTCAAAACAACTCTCCACTGACCTGAAAGCTAAGATAATCCAACATTATAAATTAGGAGAAGGGTACAAAAAATTATCTGACAGGTTTAAACTGTCTGTCTCCACAGTCAGAAACGTAGTTGTGAAATGGAAGGCCACAGGAACAGTCCGTGTGAAGGAAAGATGTGGTAGGCCGACAAAAATAGGGGAAAGGCACAGGCGAAGGATGGTGAAAATGGTCACAGAGAAGCCACAGACCACCTCCAGAGAACTACAACAACATCTGGCTGCTGATGGTGTAGTTGTTCACCGTTCCACAATCCAGCGTACTTTGCACCAGGAAGAGCTCATTGGAAGGGTGATGTGCAAAAAGCCTTTCCTGAGTGTTAATCACAAGAAGAGTCGCATGAGGTATGCAAAAGCACATCTGGACAAGCCAGAAGCATTTTGGAACAAAATACTGTGGTCAGATGAGACCAAGATTGAGTTATTTGGTCATAACATGAACAGGTATGCATGGCGAAAAAACACACTGCATTCAATGAAAAGAACTTGTTGCCACTGTAAAATTTGGTGGAGGATCTATCATGTTATGGGGCTGTGTGGCTAGCACAGGTACTGGAAAACTTGTTAAAGTTGAGGGCCACATGAATTCCTTACAGTACCAGGAGATTCTTGACAAGAATGTTCTAGAGTCAGTCACAAAGTTGAAGCTACGCCGGGGTTGGATTTTTCAGCAGGACAATGATCCTAAGCACCGATCAAAATCCACCAAGGAATTCATGCAGAAGCACAGGTACAATGTTCTGGAATGGCCATCCCAGTCCCCAGACCTTAACATCATTGAAAATGTATGGATTTATTTGAAGAAGGCTGTCCATGCACGGAGGCCAAGAAACCTGACTGAACTGGAGACGTTTTGTGTGGAAGAATGGGCCAAAATACCACCTGCCAGGCTTAAGGGACTTGTCTGTGGCTACAGGAGGCGTCTACAGGCCGTTATTGCAGCAAAAGGAGGCAATACTAAATATTAATGGAATTATTTCTTAGGGGTGCCCAAATTTATGCACATGCCTATTTTTGTTTGAATGCACATAAACATGTTTCTGTTTGACCAATAAAAGTTATTTCACTACTGAGATGTTTCTGTTACCATAAGGTATAACATATGTTAAAATGAAGTTGCTGCTTCAAAAGCTCAGCAAGTGACAAACTGATGCAGTGGTTTTCCTAAGGGGTGCCCAAACTTTTGCATACCACTGTATAAAGGAAAGTATAAATATAAGATCAGATGCTATAACAGGGCCAAATGAAAGAAAGAACATGAGAAAAGTAACAAAGCAGATGGGACAGATGTCAGAGATGGCCATACTAGCAGAACAAGCTCGATGGACATCTCCACCTACCCCAGTCCAAGAATCAGCAGTGAACCAAAATTCACAAAGGAGCAGAGAAAAAGGAAACTATAGACCAAAAAGACGAGGGTTTAGGAATAATTGATGTTACAGATGTGGTCAGACTATGCACTGGTCCAGAGAGTGTCCAGCAACAATATATAACAGAGTACTCTCCCACACAATATCAGCAAAGACATGTCCCAGAAAATTATACTCCACAATACCAGCAACAACCACCAGTATACGCTCCATACAGTACCAACAAAGGGGAGGTCCAAATGGTAATGACAGAGATCAAGGAAGAAAACACACAAACCATCCAGGCAACATGCAGTTATGTGCGCCAACTACCCGGAACTCTCGCAGAGTTTTGCAGATAGATGTTTCTTTGTGATTATTGTAGTGATTTTACACTGTTTGGTGGATCCAGTATATCTGGACCAATTAGTTAATCTTTCAAGAGACGAAAGAACTAGAGAGATAATGGGTACGAATAACAATAGAGCTAAGTCTGATGTTGATCTTCAATCCAACACCAGTTTTCCCATTAAGGGAGTTACAGTTTAGGACAGATACATTGAAATTAAGAATGCTAAAAAGAGAGAAAACACAAATAGCAAGAAGACAATTACAGTTTAAAAGAGTGAATTCCCTACAAACAAGAAGCAGATGGTGGGAGGTTGCCAGAGGTTAAAGGATGAAAGGATCCCAAGATAACAGAGAAGAGAGACAGCTCTCTGATAAGAGAGAGAACAGAACAGGGGGTGAAGTAGTTTGAGTAATAACCATAAAGATAAAGCCTGTAACAAGTAAGACAATACAGGAAAACAAGGGGAGAAGAAGTAAACTGCACAGGGGGGTGCAGGCGACACCCAATTGTTCCTGAGAGAGTTTTGTGAATGGGGAGACATCTTGTGAGCCCAAATGGTGTTATCATGTAAATTAACTTTGATGTTTCTCAAACACAGAGAGGAGACTCAGGAGTCATCTGTCTGTAAGCATTAAACAAGAGAAGAGAAACAGTTTAAAGAACAGGGATTACTTATAAGAAAGTGCTGTTTAAAAGGCTTTTAGCAATTATAATATATAAAAGTGTTAACACTAGTAAGTATAAAAATAAATAAAGGAGTGAATCAATTTACATCTTAGTGATCTGTGAATATGTTGTACAGGTTAAGTAACAGGGATTTTAACTTTTGAAGAAAACATTGGAATTATTATTATAGAGGAAAAGAAAAGGCCAGAAAACAGAGGCCGTACGAAGATAATGTGTGGGAATATGGTTTTGGACGTGAATATTTTAATTTATGGAAGAAAATAGTTCCCTAAAGGAGTTAAGTCAAATGCATTTGAGAGATATGTTATTAGAAGACATTCATTTAGTTGATTACAGTAGATGGCATTTAATACGCAAGACAGAAGACATATTTAGGTGAAAAAGTGAAAATTAAGTGGATTTATTAACCAGTGTGTTGAGATTCATAGGTTAAAGTGTGCTGCAACCTGGACTGTCCTTCTGCAATCTGGTGACAGACCCCCGACCCTCCTGAGCAATGCGAAAGGCCATCCCCCACAGCGAATTCCTCACTATTCAACAGAGAGAACCAGAAATGGACGGCAACAGCAGGGCTGTGTCCAGAACGGCATCCTTCTGCATCTCCACCTGGGTCAGCTACAAACACGCATCATGCTGACTGACAGATCTACTCATCACCAGTCCTTCTGCTAAGAGCACAGAGTTCCAGAGCAACAAGGGTTGATTCAGAGCACAGATTCTGATGGACAATAATGAGACACATGACAACGGGGTTCCGCCCCCCAAGAAAGACATCCAGAGACGGTGATTGAGCAGACTAAAGCTGAAATGAAAAGCAGTACAAGGAGAGAAGCTTGATGTGGAATGCAGGTTCAAAAAGACAAAGACTGTCAATAACTAGGCGCAGAGGAAGGGGCGATAAGGTCAAAAGGCAGAATGTGAGGAGGACAGGGTCATCAAGCTAGAGAGCAAAGGAGGCAGGAAGGGGAGCTGGAATGGGGAACAAATTTAAAGAATTTGAATTGACTTTTTAAATTTAAGATCAAATATAAAAATGTTTTATTACACAATATTTTATTGATTGTTAAATGATAATTAAAAAAGGGAAGTTATTAAAGTGAATGAGTGAATAAATCTGAAACACACTATTGGAAAAGGGGGAAAGAACAGAGATAAGAAAGATCCACTACACTTTTGGTAGAAACTGTTTAAGAGTCAGGAGGACAGGGTAGGAACATTTTAATCATGTTAACCTATTATTATTTCAGAGCCTATATTGGGGTGTGACTTTAGAAGAGTTTAAATTGTGGGAGTTTTGATCTACAGAAGGAGGGAGAGATTCAGTACACACTTGATCTCAGATATGATATTTAAATGAAACAAACTCATCATAGAGTTAACTCCAGCATTAGCTTACAGACCATGTAAAATATAATTAACCACATGAATGGAAACCATTATTAAAGTCACTCCTGTTTTAAAAAAATCTTATAGATTGAAGTTGTAATTATAACATGTCAAAGCTCTCCGTTTCAAACATTGTTTTCCCGATTAAAGACTTGAAATATTTTTCAAGAAGACTATAATTGATAATTAATAATGAAGTATATTAAGAGAATCGAGCAGAGTTTTACATATCCTAATAAGTAAAGATATATTTAAAATATAGTAGTAATAAAAGGAAACATATGATGACACTCTTTTTGTACATGAAAGAAGATGATGGAATAATCAAAGACTCTGCAGAGCAGGACGTGACCATTAAACTGAGACCAAATAACCTTTGACCTGGACAGAAAGTGTTACTTCACAACAGCACTGTTGATGACTGACTCTGGGTTGAACCTAACCAGACCCGATTGTGTGAGTGAGAAAGAATGTTTGCATCTGATCAATGCAATTGCATGAGTTTAAAGAGGAACAGAGACTAACTGAGCATGTTTTGAACGAACACAATCTAATCCAGACATTTTGTTTCTTCCAGGACTGATGGGAGGAGAGAGACGCTCTTTTTAACTGGAGCGTTTGATGTTTAAACAATAATGATTTGAAGTGTCTGAATAATGAATGATGTGTTTTTTTAACCATTGCTTAACTGAAGTTCTTTTTCTTGAACAGGTTTTTGCTACACATTTTTGTTAAGATGTGTAAAAAGGGGGAGTGGCAACATGGTTGCTCAGTGGCAACATGGTTGCTCATAAAATTCCATTATTAACAATTCCATTTTTTTGCAAATGATGATACTGTTTACATTTTCTCTACATTTTTTACAGTAAAGGCAGAATCAGTTGCCTAGAGCAGCGGTTTTCAATAGGTGAAGCGCGCCTCCCCTGGGGAGCACCAAAGAGCCACAGGGGAGGCGCGACGTGCGAAGAACAAATAACGTACACATCTGTATGCCGCTCTATTGAGATCGGTAATTGTTTGTATATTAGCTGTAAAATGCATCGTTTCCTTGTCCCAAGTCAACAGAAGTCAGCAGTTAAGGGAGGAGACAGGACCCAGCAAAAAACATAGGAAATATGATCCTGAGTACTTAAAGTTAGGTTTCACCTGTTCGGGGTCCGAGGCTGCACCTCTGCCGCAGTGTGTGGTCTGCAAGGAGGTGCTAGCAAATGACATCATGAGACCATGCAAACTTCGGCGTCACATTGAAACTAAGCACACGAATTTAGTGAGCAAGCCAGTTGAGTTTTTTCGGAGGAAGCGTGATGATTTTCAGTCACAAAAAAAGCATAGGCCTAATACAGTCGTTTGGCACGATTAACATGAAGGCGACAGAAGCATCTTATTGTGTCACGCTACGTATAGCGAAGGCGGGCAAACACCATAACATCAGCGAAACATTGCTACTCCCTGCAGCTAGAGATATGTGTTCAGTGATGCTGGGAGAAGCAGCTGCTGCTAAACTTGACGTGATCCTATCTCTGACAATACCATCCAGCGACGAATATCAGACATGGCTTGTGATGTCAAAGAGCAGGTCCTGGACGGTGTTCGTGAAAGCCCCTTTCACGCTATTCAACTAGATGAATCCACTGACGTCGCACACTGTGCTCAATTGATGGTGTACGTTCGGTTTATCAAAGAGCTCAGTGTGCAGGAAGATTTGTTGTTTTGTCTACCCGCCCTCACAACAGCTAATCCCCTTCACCACCACCCTACTTGTGTGAGTGTGGGTTTCCTGCACTGACCCTGATTAAAAACAAATACAGATCAAGGCTGCAGGTGGAGGACAACTTGCGTTTATTTCTCTCGGTAGTGCAGCCCCCGCATCGAACACCTCTGCGCATCAAAAGCGCGGCCTCATTGTTCCCACTGATATGGACGATTACATTGAAACTCAAAGTTGTGTTGTCTTGAATGCATAAATTGGTTGGGCCATAGGGTTGATTTCGCTCTTGTAGCACAAATGACGTGAATAGCGTCATTTTGTTTGTGGGTTAAATCTGAGGTGTTATGTGGCTGAAAATGTTAAAAAATGTTAAGAGAATATGTGAATCTGCTCGATCCGATAACATGCCCTCAATGCAGTTGACTGTTAAATGTCATGTGTTCCTTGAACAACCAGCATTGTCGTTCATTGATCAGAGAGCTGTCAATTGTGCTGATTTTGTGCAAGACGTGCATTTCCTTCAAATGTGCGCCAATTTTTTAAATTGTGGATAGGCCTACTGATGTTCAGTGATTTTAAAAGTAGCCTCAATTAGGCCTGCATGAAGTTTGAAAGTATTTTCTGTTGCAAATATCGTTTATGAATGCACTTTTTAAAATGTTTTTAAAATAAAATGTCTTCAGATACAATATTAAAAAATATTTACATTCTATCAGTTTTAATGAAACTCGTCATTTCATGGAACACACAAAAGATGGCATTTACTGCAGAGGTGTGTGTGGGTTAGGGCAGGCGGACGGGATTTTGGGGAAGGTGGGCCTCGGCTGTCCTTTCCTATTCTAGGGGAGGCTCACATTCACCCAATTTGAAAACCCCTTGCCTACAGGCTGCTGAGAGAGAGCGATATATAATTCCAGAGTGGAATTATGAAAGAAGTTGACTTGTGATAATGATAATGAATTTGTAAATGTTTTTTGTTTTTTTTAACAGATATACTACCTGGGGTTAGTAAGTGTGGAGGTAATACGAACAGTTAAAGTTAAACTAAAAATAGTATGTGATGAAACGGGAACTAAGTTAGTCAGCGCCTTTTTTTCTAGTAGAGACTGAGAAGTATCAAAGGTTCAAAGGTTTTGTTTGTCATATGCACAGCAGATACAGCGTATAAGTTGGCCATGAAATTCTTATATCCCAGGCTCCTCCAACAACTCAACATACATAGTGCAAATGAGATAAATAAAATAGTGCAAAAAAGGTGAAGGTCAACTACAGACTTGTTGAGATGATGAAAATAAGGAGGGTGATAAACACAAGGTTTCAAGGTTTCAAGGTTTTTATTGGTCATATGCACAGCAGATACAGCGTATATGTTGGCAATGAAAATCTTATGTCGCGTGCTCCTCCAACAACTCAACATACATGGTGCAAAAGATAAATAAAATAGTGAAAAAGAGAGAAGAATATTTACAATATCAACAATACAGATTTGAGGATGTGAAATATATACATATGTGGAATACATTGAGAGTATTCAAATACTTTACACTGTTGAATGAGGAGGTATGGACAGATGCATATATTATGTATAACAGATGTATATGGCAGATATGTATAATATATAGATATGTGTACTATAAACAGATATGTATAATATATAGATATGTGTACTATAAACAGATATGTATGGCAGATGTGTATAATATATATATATATGTATGTGTGTACTATAAACAGATGTGAGTAGACATTCACACAGCTCAGGAGTTCAGTAGTCTTATAGCCTGTGGTATAAAACTGTCTCTGAGTCTGGTGGTCTTGGTCCGGATGCTGCGGTACCGTCTGCCAGACGGCAGCAGACAGAACAGATTGTTGCTGGGGTGATGGGGGTCCTTTAATATCCTACCGGCCTTCTTCCTACACCGCTGGGTGTAGAGGTCCTCCATGGATGGCAACTCCGTCCTGGTGATGTGCTGAGCAGTTTTCACCACCCTCTGTAGAGTCTTACGGTTGAGGGCGGTGCAACTGCCATACCAGGCGGTGATGCAGCCAGTCAGGATACTCTCGATGGTGCACCTGTAGAAGTTGCAGAGTATCCTGGAGTCCATGTTGAACTTCCGCAGCCTGCGGAGGAAGAAGAGCCGCTGTCGAGCCGTCTTGGATATGACCCTGGTGTGATGTGTCCATGTCAGGTCCTCACTGATGTTAACCCCGAGGAACCTGAAGCTGCTGACTCTCTCCACAGGAGTCCCGTCGATGGTGATGGGTGTGTGTGCTTCTCTCTGCCTCTTCCTGTAGTCCACAATCAGCTCCTTTGTTTTGCTGACGTTGAGATGGAGGTTGTTGTCCTGGCACCAAGATGTCAGGGCTCTGACCTCCTCTCTGTACGCCGTCTCGTCGCCGTCTGTGATCAGGCCGATGACGGTCGTGTCGTCAGCAAACTTGATGATGGTGTTGGAGCTGTGTGTGGCCACGCAGTCGTGCGTGAACAGGGAGTAGAGGAGAGGGCTGAGCACACAACCCTGAGGGGCTCCGGTGTTGAGGGTCAAGGTGGAGGATGTGATGTTCCCCATCCGCACTGCCTGGGATCTGCCCGTCAGGAAGCTCATGATCCAGTCACAGAGGGCGCTGTTGAGCCCAAGGTCCCTGAGCTTAATGATGAGCTTGGAGGGCACAATGGTGTTGAATGCTGAACTGTAGTCAATGAACAGCATTCTCACATAAGTGTTCCTCTGGTCCAGGTGGGAGAGGGCAGTGTGGAGGGTGAGGGAGATGGCATCATCCGTGGACCTGTTTGCTCTGTAGGCAAACTGCAGGGGGTCCAGTGAGTCAGGGAGGGAGGAGGTGATAAAAGTTTTGACTAACCGCTCAAAGCACTTCATGATGATGGAGGTGAGTGCAACTGGGCGGTAGTCATTGAGGCAGATGGGTTTTGTCTTTTTGGGGACAGGGACAATGATGGACTCTTTAAAGCATGTGGGGACTACAGACTGGAGCAGTGACCTATTGAAAATGTCTGTGAACACATCTGCCAGCTGAACTGCACACACCTTGAGAGCACGGCCAGGGATGCCATCAGGTCCTGGAGCTCTGTGTGCGTTGATTCTTTTCAGAGATCTACACACATCTGCACTGGTTAAAACCAGTGAGCAGGGATCGTGGGCCTTTGGTGCCTCCACAGCCGGGGGCTTCTCAAAGCGTGCATAAAATGTGTTCAGTTCATCTGGGAGAGATGCAGACACTTCCTCAGCACCACTCGTTGTCCTTTTGTAGTCTGTTATTGTTTTTAGTCCAGACCACATATTTCTGGCGTTGGAGCCCTTGTAGTTCGACTCCACCTTGTCCCTGTATTGTCTTTTCGCACTGCTAATAGCTCTCCGGAGTGCATACCTGGAATTCCTGTACTCATCCAAATCACCGCCGCTGTGCGCGATGGCCCGTGCTTTAAGTTTAGCTCGGACCTCGCCGTTTATCCAGGGCTTCTCATTTGGGAATGTCCGTACAGTAATCCGCGGCACGACGTCATCGATGCATTTGCCGATGTAGCAAATGACCGCGTCAGTGTGTGTGTTTATATCGTCAACAATAGTTTCACAGAAGTAATCTAAGTTCCTAGTAGAAAGAAATGTGATGACAGTGTGTTGAATATCTGAATTCATCTTCTCAGCTTGTTAAGATCTAAAAACTAACAGGTAGAAGCAGTTTTGTCTGGTGCCAAGGAAGGGAGTTTTGCACACGATTCAGGCAGAGGATTGGTGAATGGAGTTTGGCACAAGAGAAAGCAGTTGCCACACAGCGAAAACGGTTTACCAAATCCCAGAAGATTCATTACTGATACCTCAAAAGAGGTTATGTGA
This sequence comes from Eleginops maclovinus, assembly GCF_036324505.1. Classification (NCBI taxonomy): domain Eukaryota; kingdom Metazoa; phylum Chordata; class Actinopteri; order Perciformes; family Eleginopidae; genus Eleginops; species Eleginops maclovinus. The sequence continues at coordinate 116,599 of NC_086357.1, read as the reverse complement.
TTGGCAGGAAGGGAAGCCTTGGGTAATTGACTCTGATCCAGAAGTATTTTTCATGCACACCTTTTCAGGAAGAACAACCAGGAAATTCATTCATTCTGGCTGCATCATGGTTTTACTGGTTTTATTCTATCTACACAATTGGTGTTTCCTGATCCAGAAATGAGAGTAGTTGTTAACTATTACATTTTGACTTTAAATAGGGATTTTAAAATTTAGGAATAACTTAGATACTAATTGGAAATTCAAAGCTAATTGAAACATGTTACATAACTTACCGGAAGATGTTGGAGTTCCATTTTGAGTGTGATTATGGCACAAGCCAATTAATAACATTTTTGAAGCTATATCAGACCATAAGGGTTTTTTTATTTTTCAATGACAGGAAGAAATGTTGAATTACAGATAATGATATATTGGGATTAAAAATGTTGAGCATAACATTCATCATAATTAATTATTTAGTGACTGCACAAATAAGATTAGATGATCTAATGAAAATTGCAGGGCTATAACTCAATATAAATTTGACCGCTGAACAAGTTCAACACTACATAAACATTTGGATGAAATTCATTGTGTAAACAAGCTTTAGAGAGTTTAAATAAAAAAAATTTAAATCACATAATTCCTAATGTTAACTTTTCAGTTAATAGCTACACGACACATTTGACCTAAAGAGATTAGTAAGAGACATTAACCAACCAGCCAAAATACAATCAAAACATCAAATTTAGACTGAAGGGAGTTTGATGAAGGTCAATTCCTTTTAAAGGGACAGTTAAAACCACTGATGAAAGATGTTTTGATCCCTTATTTAGACCATGAGGAGGATACGTTTGTCTAAAAGAAGTGCTTTATAATTTCCTATGTTTATATAAATGAAATGCTCTATAAACCACTGTTTTTATATGATTAATCACGTATTACAACTTGGTATTATTATAGAGTTGATTTCTGTTATGATTTTACGCACAGTTCAATTCTTGTTACATGATCTCTCACACCGTCAGTTCAAAGCTCTTCTTGATGAGATGGATGCCCAGTATGGTGATGTATTGTACCACTAGGAGGTGAGGTGGCTGAGCCGTGGGAAAGTTGTACAACGTTTCTTTGAGTTGCATGAGGAAATCAGGGTGTTTCAAGCCACAAAGGCAAACAGCATCCAAGTGCCCTCGGACAGTCACTGGCTTGCAGACCTGGCTTTTCTTGTGGACATCACAGAGCTGCCTAATATCCTCAATCTTCCGCTTCAAGGGAGAGACCAGATAATCACTCAGATGTATGACCATGTCAGAGCCTCCAAACAAAAGCTCCAGTTGCTTAGCAGACTTTGTGTTGGTGGAAAATAGATGTTTTTAAATTTAGGCATTAAATCTACTAACAGTAGCAGTATTGGTTTTTCATAGCCTACTGCAGCCATAAACAAAACAAAAACATCTGTTTTTTTCTCATTTGATTGATCTTTGGTATTTTATTTCATTTCATGAACAACTTTGCATCTTACATTGCTACTTTTGTCTTTGTGTCTGTACATTCAGGAAATTTGGCACATTTTCCCAGCCTCAGAGAAGTTGGGTTGATGGAGGAAGACACACGAAAATACCTCGACATTCTCAGCAATCTTGAGGTGGAGTTCAACCATCGCTTTGAAGATTTTCGTGCACATACAACAGCATTTGAGCTGTTTGCGCAACCCTTTTCTGTAAATGTGGATGCAGTCAGTGAGGAGCTTCAAATGGAACTTTTGGAACTTCAGTCTGATTCAGACTTCCATAGCAGGTCCTTACAGGACTTTTACAGATGTGTTACCGCATACAGATATGGCAAGATCCGCAAACATGCCCAGGTTATGTTATCCCTCTTTGGAAGTACCTATGTCTGTAAGCAGGCTTTCAGCCTGATGAATCTTGACAAGTCCAAACTGCGAAATGCTTTATCTGACTCTCACCTACATGAGATTCTCACTTTGTCAGTTAGTCAGCTTGAGCCTGATATTGAGAGACTTTTAAAAACCAAGAACAGGCTTCATGTCTCCCACTGATAGGCCTACTTCAGGCAGAATGTGTAGGCATAGGCCTCCAATGTGTCACCTTGGAGTATGTTAGGCCCAAGGCCTAGTAATGTTCCATGTCGGTCTTCAAATATTTCATAGTGCTTCAATTATGTTTCTAATTTAAAGAAGCCAGATTGATGTTCAGTAATTTTATGAACTTAAATGTGAAGCACAATAAACATTGTCATTCATTTTTCAAAATGACTTTGATAGTGTTTATTTTGCACACCTTTGCTTAACTTAATGTACTGCACACATATATTTACTGCACACGTATATTTAACTTAATGTACTGCAAAATTAACATTTTGGCCCATGACCCTCCCCCCACATTCAATTTTGGCCCTCCACTGGGAAGTATTTGGGCACCCCTGCTCCAGACGTTCCCAGTTCACTCGCACTACACGTTTGGGCTTACCAGGTCTGTCTATAGGCTTCCTCTGCCACTCGACCCAACTCACCACCAGATGGTGAACAGTGGACAACTCCGCTCCTCTCTTCACCCGATTGTCCAAAACTTGCGGCCTCAGGTCAGATGATACGATAACAAAATCGATCATGGACCTTCTGCATAGGGTGCTCTAGTACCACGTACACTTATGAGCACCCTTATTTTCGAACATGGTGTTTGTCATGGCCAATCCATGACTAGCACAGAAGCCCAGTAACAAACCACCACACTGGTTCAGTTTGGGGGGCCGTTCCTCGCAATCACGCCCCTCCAAGTGTCTCCATCATTGCCAACGTGTGCGTTGAAGTCTCCCAGCAAGACTAAGGAGTCCCCTTCGGGAGCCCCATACAGGACTCTTTTCAGGGTCTCCAAGAAGGCTGAACATTCTGAAGTGCTGTTTGGTGCATAAGCACACACAACAGTCAGAGTTTTCCCCCCCATAACCCGCAGGCGTAGGGAGGCGACCCTCTCGTCCACTGGGGTAAACTCCAACAAAGTGGCACTCAACCGGGGGCTTGTGAGTATCCCCACACCCGCTCGGCGCTTCACACCTTGGGCAACTCCAGAGAAGAATAGAGTCCAACCCCTATCAAGAAGTAAGGTTCCGTCGCTGTGCGTAGAGGTGAGCCCCACCAGATCCAACTGGTAACGATCCACCTCCCGCACAAGCTCCGGCTCCTTCCCCCCCAGAGAGGTGACGTTCCACGTCCCCAAAACCAGCTTCTGTCGCCCGGGTCTGGTCCGTCCAGACCCTCTGCTTTCACTGCCACCCTTCTGGCAGCGCACCCGACCCCATCGCTGTTTCCCGTAGGTGGTGGGCCCGCGAGACGGGGAAGCGGAGGTGTTGCCCACGTTGCTTATTCGGGCTGTTCCCGGCCACCAGATGCTCGCCAACGAGTCTGCCTTCTGACCCTGGGCTTCCTCCGGGCCGGGTATCCTCGCTTTCATGTTTGTTTTCCATGAGGTCTTTTGAACCAATCTTAGTCTGGCCCCTTACCTGAGACCAATTTGCCAAGGGAGACCCTACCAGGAACACAAGGTTCCAGACAACACAGCTTCCGATGAACCCAGGTTCATCGGGCAGACAAACCTGTCTGGCGGTCCGGAACAAAAGAGAAATCGATTTCACAATACAACATAACCAACAGAGCCATCCCTTTCCGGCCATAAAATAAACAACTTCTCGTGGTTGGTAGCGGGGGCTGGCTCCTGTTGGCCGCTTGTCACATGGGGTTCTCCGGACTCTTCTATAGGCTGACGTCGTCGGGGGCGGGTCCTCTTATGACGGCACCGTCGCTATCTTGTTAGTGATGTCCTGAAGCTCTCACCTACGATATTCTATTATGCAATTCTGAGGTTTATCAGTTATTAAACAGGCAATAGTATCATTGCAGCATCAATGAGTGAGAGGTAGAGGCGGTGTGTTTAGTATGTAACTCCACGCGTCCTTCTCCCTCTACTCATACAATACAATATTAGCTATATGCTAACTGAGGCTAAAACAAAATCCGGTAATACTACCGGAATTAATCCGTGTATCATTCGTTCATTTGTTTTTCCGATTTCAAAACCAAAACCAGAAATCGGATAACGGTTCGTTTTCTCGTTTTTCCGATTTCAAAACCAAAACCAGAAATCGGATTACGGTTCGTTTTCTCGTTTTTCGTTTTCTCGTTTTTTCGATTATGCACCCCCAAACGGAAAATGGAAAATGAAACATTCGGATAACAAATCCTGGGAATGTTAGTTGTCAGGGAAACCGATCGCGAGCCAACAACTGACTCATGCCACAACTGATCTGTAAGGAAACATGGCTAATTTGGAGTCTCACTACGAGATGATAAATCAACTCTTTCTGTCGGGGAAAACTCACGCCGAAATGTCTGAGACATTGAAGAGTATGGGAATTAAGGGGTCCTCGGAGATGTCGGTGAGGAGATTCTGTGGCGACGTTGGGCTGAGACGGAAGGGGCACATCACAGACCAAGAGCTGGAAGAAGCTGTCCTGACATCTATTCAAAAGGTGAGTAAGCCTAGATCTAGAACTAGGCATTTGTTTGAATATTATTGCCATAGCCTTATGAATACCGAAAACGATTCAGGGCCAGATGAGCCCCAGATAGGAAATAGATCGGGCCAAACATATTTTGCCGTCTGGGCTAAACCGTAGCCGAAATAGCCTAGCCTCGGCCTAATAATTGAATGTAGGCTAGGCTACACACTTGTAATCCTTTATGACTTTATTATTAGGGTATTTGTTTGTTTGTTTAGTTGTGTGTTTATTTACTGTCCATAGACCGGTCCAACGTACGGACGGAAATTTATGACAGGGTACCTGTCATCTGTGGGGGTGAAAGTGGGTGAAATAATAAATTTGACTGTACACAACATAGGCATACTAGTATTCTGTTGTCCAACGGTGCAACAAAATGTCCTGTGGTGCGACAAATTGAATTGTGAGGGGAAAAGGTATTTTAATGAAAAATGTATGTAAAAAGTGTTGGATAGTATAACAATGATATCATCACTATGCAGCTTTAAGGATGAAATGAAGATTCCTTGAGTTTTATACAAATTATAATGAATGTAACCCAGACATTTGGGTTAAGTCTCTATGTGTACATCTTATAGTATATAAATAACATAATTCTGAATTTGTTGGGGGTATGTTTGATGTGGAAATATAATTGGGACAAACTAATATGCCTTGTGCTTATCTATCTTACCTGTCCAACATTCTCTGAATTAAATAATGGCATTCTTTATGTCATTGCACCGGTGGACACATTTTAGGACTACCACACCAAAAAGTGAATAATATGCAAAATATATGAAGAATTAGAAATGGACACATTCAGTTTTGAATTATTCACATATAAGGGAATATAATTATATGTCATTGGACATATATTTTGAATTATTATTTTTTTCACTTTGGATTTGAGTTCACGTCAACCACCCATATACTCATACCTGGTTTTTTTCTGTCTTCTTCCACAGCAATGTGATGTTCCTGATTTGGGATCTGCTTCTCTTGCGTCTGTTTCCGAAGAGTCTTACTTTGTTATCCCACCGGACAGTGTCCTTCAAGTTCCATTGGATAGGCCACAGTTCTCCAAGACTTCATCTTTATTCCTCAACATTATTCTCTGCAGTCTATGACATCACTCCTGCTTAAGCTTCTCTACGCTGACTACCATAAGAATTAAGATTTATGATAGAGGACCCTCTCATCCCCTTCATCAACTCCCACCAGACAGGAGATTCAATCTACTACCACCAACTACAAGAACTCCTCAGCAGAAAGCTTTCTTAACGGACAATAAAGTTTATTTATCTATCTTATCGTATTGTTGTATTTTGTTGATATCACCCACGTGATAAGCAGTGTTGGGAATAAAGCATTACAAAAGTATTTAATTACTGTAATGCATTATTTATTTATTTCCTGTAACTAATGTAAGGCATTGCAGAGGGGGGAACTGTAATATATACTAGTTACAATGCTAGTAACTTAAGTTACAATACGTTTTACTGTAACCTGGATTTTAATGGTGTTCAGTGTGGTGGGTCAGAAAGCTATTCCTGAACCTGCAATTTTTTTAGTCTGTTAAAGTTACTTAAGTAATGCAAAAGTAATGCCTTAGGCCTACATTTTAAATAGTAATAGGCCTATGGTAGTGTAAGGGTTGAAAAGACAGTAGGCCTATGCCTATTGGGTAGGCCTGATCAGTAGGCTGCTTTACAGTTTTTGCGTAACTTGCCCAACAGTGGTGATAAGGTGATTTCCTAGGTCTACTCTTGTATGCCTATATGGACTTGCATGGGTTTTTCATAGTAAGCTAGCCTGATATCAGCCAACAACAACAATGCACATAACAATGACAGACCTACGCGAATAGGCTACGATGGAGATTGCTAAAGTAAGGATTAAACATATGACGTATTTATTTAGATCAAATGCTCAAAACCCCAATGTTACAAGCTGCTTCATACAGTAGGCACCGATGATCTTTTACCCTGTGGCTCGCGATTGTTTGGTTTCCCTGACAACCAAACGAGCCCTGCCAGCCCTGCGCAAGAATCCGTGTATCATTCGTTCATTTGTTATCCGAATGTTTCATTTTCCATTTTCCGTTTGGGGGTGCATAATCGAAAAAACGAGAAAACGAAAAACGAGAAAACGAACCGTAATCCGATTTCTGGTTTTGGTTTTGAAATCGGAAAAACGAGAAAACGAACCGTTATCCGATTTCTGGTTTTGGTATTGAAATCGGAAAAACGAGAAAACGAACCGTTATCCGATTTCTGGTTTTGGTTTTGAAATCGGAAAAACAAATGAACGAATGATACACGGATTGGAATTGGACAAATATGATCCGTCCTGAAACAGTGAATTATCTTTTAATGTTTTGTTTCAATATATTGATTATTTCTAACACAAGCCATCCTCATCACTGACTCTCTCAGGCGCTCTTTCGCCTCCCGTGCAATCTCGAACTCCCTATTCATGTCCTTCGAACACCTGCATGCTCCATCCTCCTCTCTGTCACTCCTTTCTTGCTTCACTCCCATCCTGCCGAACTTCTCCATGTCCGCTAGCTCACTGGCTTACTCCGTGACGCAGTTACGAGCTCGTCTTCCGTCCTAAAAAAGTCACTTTTGACACCAATGTAATGTTCCACAAAGAGGCGGAGGCAGGACTGAAGTGTTGGGTTATTTTAATGAACCTGTTGTCACCAACAGACCGTTTCTCAACTCCAGGACAAGGGTTTCAATGACCAACTTTATACCCAAAAACACACACACAACAGGGTCAACGTCACACACTACAGCCATTCCCCCCTGCTCAGCCAATCACAGCCCCGCACACCACCAACTTTGCTGTGCAGCTCTGTGATTGGCTGAGAGACAGGGGACGGCTGACTGACCCACACAGCAACCTACAACCAGATCGCTACAATATGGCCTGGTAGCTGAGTTTCTTCCAGTTAAATGAGTATGCCACATTAATACGTTGTTAAATGTTAACATGCCCTGAGACGCTGTTTCTTTCCCTGTGTGAACCTGTACTGTTTTTCCTCTTCTCTGTTACTGCATGGAACACCCGAATTTCACTGCGGTCAAGCCAGCCCTGTCTTCGGAAAACATAGTCAAGCCAGCACCATCGTTGTTTTGCGGTGTGCATATATCCGTGGAGGAACAGATTTCAAAATAAAGCTGGTGAATGTAAATAAAAATGCAAATATAATAATAATAACAATAATAATAATAATAATAATAATAATAATAATAATAATAATAATAATAATAATAATTAATCAAACTAAATGAATAAATATTAAATAATAAATGAAATAATTGCAAGTAGCTACGCCTGCAAACTATATTTCAGAGAACATTTTAATTCGAATCGTGTGTATAATAAGTCAAATTTAATAATAAGCAATACATTTTCAAAGTCCAATCAAAATGACAGACCAAGTGTCACAAGTCATTCAGGACATTCTGATGTGGACTTTCAAAAATAAAAGCCCTTCAAAATGTGTTATTATATTTTTTACTCATTTTCAAATTAGGATTAAAAGGAAACACATCTCTTTAACCTGAGCCTCCGACTGGGAAAAGTCCCGGTAATATGGAATACATCATACCTCATCCCCATTCCAAAGAAGCCACACCCAAGTGAGCTTAACGACTTCAGGCCAGTTGCTCTAACATCCCACATGATGAAGACCATGGAGACTTGTACTTCACATCCTCAAACCACAGGTTCACCATGACCCGCTGCAGTGTGCGTACCAGGAGAAGGTGGGCGTGGAAGACGTTGTCATATGCCTGCTGCACAGAACACACTTTCATCTGGACAAGGGGAAAGGTGCCGTGAGAATTATGTTTTTTGACTGCTCCAGTGCCTTTAACACCATCCAGCCCCTCAGACTGAGAGAAAAGCTCCTGAAGATGGGGGTGGACACCCACCTGGTATCCTGGATCACAGACTACCTGTCAGAGAGGCCACAGTTCGTCAGATTGAAAAATACTTTTTCTCTGACACTGTGGTCAGTAACACCGGAGCACCATAGGGCACTACTCTGTCACCAGTCCTGTTCACCCTGTACACATGCTTCTGTGTACTTCTGCTACAACACGGAGTCATGCCACATGCAGAAGTTTTCGGGCGACACTGCAATTGTGGGGTGTATCAGGGATGGGCAGGAGGCGGAGTACAGGAACCCGGTGGATGACTTAGTGCAATGGTGCAAGCATAAACATCTGCAACTCAACACTTTAAAGACCAAGGAGGTGGTGGATTTCTGCAGGTTAAAGCCCATTCTGCTGCCAGTCTGCATATTGGGGGCCAAAATGGAGGTGGTCAACACATACAAGTACCTAGGGATGACAATAAACTGGACTGGTCAGCTAACACTGATGCATGCTAAAAGAAAGGGCAGAGCTGGCTCTACTTCATGAAGAGGCTGCGGTCCTTCAATGTCTGTAGCAAGCTCCTCTGTATGTTTTACCAGTCTGTTGTCGCCAGTGTTATCTTTTATGCTGTGGTATGTTGGGGAGGCAGTATTACGAAGAAGGATGCTGGGCGACTGGACAGGAAAGAAAGCTGGCTTTGTTGCTGGCCTTGAGCTGGAGGGTATTACAGCTACTGGGGAGAAATGGAGACTGAACAGACTGCTAACCATTCTGGACAATGATTGTCATCCACTGCACAGCACTTTCACAAAGCAGAGGAGCATGATCAGCTCAACACTAAGGGCACTGTCATGCTCAACGGACAGGCTGGGGAAGTCATTTGCACCCAGGGCTATACATCTCTACAATGCGTCACTAAGGGGTAGAGGAGACATTGAATTTTTGCACAAGTCTGTCTCCCTCTCCACCACATCCATTTCCACTGCAACTTATAACAATGTTTGTTGTCTGACTGTCTACTGGCTATTTTAGCCCATATGCACACACCCCTTCCTCCTTCCCCCAACCTGGACTGTGTCCTAACTTTTAACTTATTAGTTGAATACCAGGTGTAACTTTAATACTTAATACTCTAAGATTTGCTGCTGATTTCTGTGTCTCACCTAAGGTTTACATTACTAAACGTGCTGATTTCTGTGTCTCTCCTACTGTTTACATTACTTTCTATAGTTCATATTTAATGCTTTTTTTTTAGGCTTTAGCCTTGCACTGTAAGACTCCCTCGCACTACACCATGGCACACATTCTCCATGAGCACCTTACAATAAACACTGAATCACAGGGTCAGGCCCTGCCACTGCAAGCGTCGTATGCCTATACTTTTTCTATTTAAATTCATGTGGATTTTTATATCATCCTTTTTTATGTTGTATGTGTATGTTGTGTGTGTTGTCTATAAGCTACTGGAGACCTTCAATTTCCCTCAGGATCAATAAAGTATCTACCTACCTTTCCTCAACTTTCTCAGTCCCAGCTTTTTTGGAAAGTATTTCAGGCATCAAAATGAGTGAATATTTGCAAAAAAACATGCTTAGTTTGTCAGTTTGAACATTACATATCTTGTCTTTGTAGTGTATTCAATTGAATATAGGTCGAAAAGGATTTGCAAATCATTGTATTCTGTTTTTATTATATTTTACACAACATCCCAACTTCATTGGAATAGAGGTTTGTACATGTACTGTACATCATCCAATATTACAGTATGACCACATGTAAATACATAAGTTCAAACATTCTATTATTATTCAGTGATACCGGCCTAAAATTGATAGTTCTGCCTTTCTTTGTTGTTGACTGTATTTGAAACAAGATCCCTGAGTCATCACGCTGGACTCAGTGTGACAAAAGTGGTTGTTTTCTGCATTGACATTTTTCCATTGCTATTTTTCAGCTGTCATCAACAGTGAGATGTTTTATAAGCATGATATACTATATAAGATTTTGCTTTTTTCCACACAGTATATGAATGCAGCATTTTTACAATATTATTTCAGCTCTAGCAATATTTTAACTCTATGAGAGTACATTAAACTCAAGATCTAAGCCTGGTAAATGTAAATTATGTACATCCTAACAGTATCCTCTTAACAAAAATCAATGCGAGCTGTTTCCATGGTAACTGTATTATTAATATGACAGCGAAGAGGTCTTTTCTGTCAGTCTGCAGTGAGTGGCTTAGCTGAGGATTTTGTGGTAAGGGTGGAGGGGGATGGCGGAGGTGAACGCTCGGATGTCGGAGATGAGCGTGGCGTCCTGGAGCAAAGGCGAGGAGGCCATCAGGAAGGTTAGCTTGCTCACTTCACCGTAGGCCGAGGGTGGGGGGTTGACAATGCTTTCTGGGCTGCAGGTGGCACTCGGTTCTGGGGGGTCATTCTCCTCTACCCCGAAACCAACCACCTGATGGAGATGGAGAAAACAGACAAGTAGCTTGTGATTTATTATTTGATCCTTTTATTTATGCTAAGTGTATTTGCTACGCTATGTCTAAATAACAATCGTACCGCTTAGTTTTGCGTTATTTAAAAAACTGTGTGTACAACCAATTTCCTTTGAGCATTATCCCTGTTATATCACTCTTTATCCCGCATTGATGGAATTTCTCCAATTTCTTCCATTCTCAAGAAATATCTCTGTTAGCTGTTAATGTTTGCTCAAGGTGTTGAACAAATAAAAAATACAGCCTTCTATAATTTGTGTCAGAGCATGCCTCTGTAATGATTCAACAAAGGGAACTTCCGACTTCTAACCAAAAGGGGTAACTGTACGATGCACAAAAACATACTTACATGTACACTGAGCTTCCTGCTGCTGCTGCTGTTTCGGTGTTCCAGGAACCAAGACAGCAGCTCCAACTGAGAGAACTGCTTCAGCGCCTCAATCTGCAGCAGGGAGCACAGCGTATCAGAACCACGGATCAGGACCAGAGTCCTGTCGGTAACTAGCTACTCACTTTCATTAGCAATGCTGAGACCACATTTCTTTTTAACAGTATCAGTAAATAAATAAAAACATATAGTAACTGTTAAAACAAATAAAAATGTAACTAAACCAGATAAGAGCTTTAACTAACTTTGTTTTTTTTCTTTTTTATCAATGTCCTATCCTATTCCTATACCTAACCCTAATAAATTACATCAACTATTTTTCTGCTTGGGTGACATTTGCTTACCATTTAAGATAATAAGGGCGGAGTGTATTGTGACAGATCATGGAGAGCAAATGACTCTCACCTCCTTGTTGAGTCTCTTAAAGATGTATTGCTGTGTGACAACCTCAAACCAGTTGCGGTCCACCTCCTCTCCCAGGTGAGTATCCTCGCATTCCTTCAGTTTGATGAGAGCGTTCACCTGCGTCCTGAAGGCATCCTCGCTCAACGCTGACAGACGCTCCCCGAAGCTGACCAGGAACTCCTCAATCTTCTCCTCCACCAGCTCTGTGCTGTGGGGACAAAAAGAAGGATTTAAAAGAGAATACGAAAAACCAACTCAGGAGACAACCACACAGATTGTTCAACCAACCTGAACTTCGTGGCCTGTGTTTCCACGGTGACAGAGAACCCAAGCACCCCAGAGGTGTTCCTGCAGGTTGGGTACACCTGGTACCTGGAGGGGAATGAGATAAGAGAGGGCTTTTTAAACAGACGCTCTCAGTGCACACTACTGATCTTTATGCTCTGTTAATATGACTCAAACTAACCCTAGCGTCTCCTTTGTCCTGAGGAAGTCAAAGCAGGGCTCCTCCATGTGCATCTGGGGAGGCAAACCCAAGTCAAAGTACAAACGAAACATCTTATTTTCTTTTTTACAGTTTGTAAAAAGAAGGGTTCAAATGACATTCTTTCAATAGAGAGCCAGGAACCCTCCCCATCAGATCATAGGAATGTATGTGGTTTCGGTAAGGAAGAGGTTGGTTCACACTCAGAATCATGTTATATTCATTGCAATATGGTGTTTGTCAAATCACTTACCACCAGCAGCTCCATCAGAGCATGATCTCTGAGGTTCTTCAGCCCTGACTGCAAGAATCAAGAGAATACAAATAAATGTAAACATCTTAAGACAAGTACTTAGATCCTTAACTTAAGTAAAATGACTTAAACTACGCTGTTGTGGATGAACTGAGCATTCAGAAACATTACATATTTCCTCTGTTAAAAGGAACAGGAAATGTAGTTTTGAACGCTGTTGTTTTAACCACGCTGCAGCTGTTATTTGACTTGTTTGGGGAAATTGCATGATGTCACCTACCTGGAAATAGACAGTGACCTCAGAGTTAGCGTCTCCTTTGTTAAGAGACTTGACTTTACAGAGATGATGATTCTGAGGCAGCTCCACCACCCGGAACAACACAGGGACCTCTGCTGACAGAGGCTGGAACTGAAGCTTACTACACACACACACACACACACACACACACACACACACACACACACACACACACACACACACACACACACACACACACACACACTTAAAAAGACGTACACTAGCACAGACATTGTCAAGATTACAAATACATTCCGACTGGAAATGGTTGAATTCATCTAAAAAATATATTAAATAAATAATAAATATGGAAGGAATAAGTAGTGATATTTTTGCTGTCATCATGCTTTTAGTCCCTTTCACATTTAAAAAAATACTAATTTCTGTGTAAAAAGTTAGAAATATGCCTCTTTGCCAATGTGCAAAATATTGAATGTTATTTGAAGCCAATATTAAATCAATAAGTATGAATATGTATGGAATAAGGAAATAAACAAACGAGTCCCCTGAAATAGAATTATAAATAGTCATCAAATCTTCTTAAGTAAAGACAATGTTGATTAAACTATATTGAATCAGTTTTATTGACATGTTTGTATACAGTACGTGTCCACTGCCAGGCAGGCTCGGCTGATTGTGTTGTTTTCCCTCCTGCTGACTCCAAAGCCTCTGTGATCTTTGTTAAAAGAGTTGATTCTTCTGTGAAGCTTGGTAGATTTGGTGATTCCTTAGTGAATCTGGTTACAGTTTATGATTATTGTTAAATGTGTATGTGCCAGGAAGTTGAGTATTTAGGTAAGTTTCGGGTACAATCTACATTTCACCACGTAGGTAAATCTTTGTTAGACACACTAAGTTATTTGATTGTTGCCACCCTTGTATGGGTTTTGTTCCTATTGGTAGTAGAACAGATAGTGAGTGGTTTTTGTTGACACATATATATATACAGTATATATATATATATATATATATATATATATATATATACAGTATATATATATAAATATATATATATACTGTATATATATATAATATATATATATACAGTATATATATATATAATATATACATATACATATACATATATATATATACATATACATATACATATATACATACATACATACATACACATATACATATATACATATACACATACATACATATATATATATATATATATATACATATACATACAGTGGGGCAAAAAAGTATTTAGTCAGCCACCAATTGTGCAAGTTCTCCCATTTAAAAAGATGAGAGAGGCCTGTAATTTTTATCACAGGTATACCTCAACTATGAGAGACAAAATGAGAGAAAAAATCCAGAAAATCACATTGTAGGATTTTTAATGTATTTATTTCAAATTATTGTGGAAAATAAGTATTTGGTCAATAACAAAAGTTCATCTCAATACTTTGTTATATACCCTTTGTTGGCAATGACAGAGGTCAAACGTTTTCTGTAAGTCTTCACAAGGTTTTCACACACTGTTGCTGGTATTTTGGCCCATTCCTCCATGCAGATCTCCTCTAAAGCAGTGATGTTTTGGGGCTGTCGCTGGGCAACACGGACTTTCAACTCCCTCCAAAGATTTTCTATGGGGTTGAGATCTGGAGACTAGCTAGGCCACTCCAGGACCTTGAAATGCTTCTTACGAAGCCACTCCTTCGTTGCCCTGGCGGTGTGTTTGAGATCATTGTCATGCTGAAAGACCCAGCCACGCTTCATCTTCAGTGCCCTTGCTGATGGAAGGAGGTTTTCACTCACAATCTCACGATACATGGCCCCATTCATTCTTTCCTTTACACGGATCAGTCGTCCTGGTCCCTTTGCAGAAAAACAGCCCCAAAGCATGATGTTTCCACCCCCATGCTTCACAGTAGGTATGGTGTTCTTTGGATGCAACTCTGCATTCTTTCTCCTCCAAACACGACGAGTTTTTACCAAAAAGTTCTATTTTGGTTTCATCTGACCATATGACATTCTCCCAATCCTCTTCTGGATCATCCAAATGCTCTCTAGCAAACTTCAGACGGGCCTGGACATGTACTGGCTTAAGCAGGGGGACACGTCTGGAACTGCAGGATTTAAGTCCCTGGCGGCGTAGTTTGTTACTGATGGTAGCATCTGTTACTTTGGTCCCAGCTCTCTGCAGGTCATTCACTAGGTCCCCCCGTGTGGTTCTGGGATTTTTGCTCACCGTTCTTGTGATCATTTTGACCCCACGGGGTGAGATCTTGCGTGGAGCCCCAGATCGAGGGAGATAAGCAGTGGTCTTGTATGTCTTCCATTTTCTAATAATTGCTCCCACAGTTGATTTCTTCACACCAAGCTGCTTACCTATTGCAGATTCAGTTTTCCCAGCCTGCTGCAGGTCTACAATTATGTCTCTGGTCTCCTTTGACAGCTCTTTGGTCTTGGCCATAGTGGAGTTTGAGTATAACTGTTTGAGGTTGTGGAAAGGTGTCTTTTATACTGATAACGAGTTCAAAAAGTTGCCATTAATACAGGTAACGAGTGGAGGACAGAGGAGCCTCTTAAAGAAGAAGTTACAGGTCTGTGAGAGCCAGAAATCTTGCTTGTTTGTAGGTGACCAAATACTTATTTTACCGAGGAATTTACCAATTAATTCTTTAAAAATCCTACAATGTGATTTCCTGGATTTTTTTTCTCATAGTTGAGGTATACATATGATAAAAATTACAGGCCTCTCTCATCTTTTGTAGAACTTTCCAGCAGAGGAAACTTTTGCTTTATATATATATATATATTTATAAGTGATAGGAAGAGTTATGTTTATATTTATATTGTAATCAAACCAGGTTACTGTAAGTGATTGCTGTAATATCTTTCATGTTATATTAAGGTTTATTTTGTTATCATGGCGAGGAGAGACGCCAGTGAGCAAAAGTTCCGTGAAGCTGAGAACACAGTCATGGAAATGCTGTGGTCCAAGTATGCAGCACCAGATATAGGTGCTCTTGTAACGCAGTTCAAATCTGTTTTTGATCGGGCTGAGGCACGGGCTGAGATAAAGTAGTGCCATGGACGCAGCAAGGGGTCGAAAGCAGTAAACTGGACCGAAAACTCCATGAGCTCAGAAACACTGTGTACACCTGGAGAGATTATCGGCCGCATGGAAAGGAGAAATGGGTGCTCTTTTTATCACTGAAAGAGGGTAAGGAGCAACTGATGGATGAGTGGACATGCCGGCGTGAAAATAAAGGACGTAAGGAGGAACAGTACAGAACACGATGATGATTGCAGCGGTGATGGAGGTGAGAAGAGGGAGGATGAAGACACGGGAGATGATGACGCAGTCAGTGGGGGATGTCACATCAAGCGACAGAGCAAACATCACTACCAGCGTTGCTCAAGTTGCTAAGGTCAGTAGTCAACCTCCGAGCGTGTATGCGACAGCCGCCACAGACAGTACTCCCCAACAGACATTACAGCCCACCCGGCAGTCACGACAGTCTGACGGTGGACTTAATGTTAGTTTTGCTCCACCTCCGACCTTCGCCAGCACGCCACAACTGTCGAACGTTCGGGCTGCTCCGCCCTTCGATCTCAGCATGGGACAAGGAAGTAGCGGGTCTTATAGCGGCTCTGGTGTGCGCGAAGGGTGGGGTAACAACTCTCAGTGGGCCCGACCTAAAATAAGGCTCCCACCCATAAGTTTGCCTAAGTTTTCCGGGGACAGGAGGATTATTGGCGCTGGAAGGCTGAATGGGAGAGTATCCAGGCGCAGGCAGAACCTACAGGGTCACGGGAATGCAAGAAACTTCATTTGCTAGACAGTATAGGTGAGGCTGTGAGAAATGAGCTCAGACTGTTGCGTTGTAGAGACGCAAACGATATCTTCAGGGAATTAGAAAACCGGTATGGTGATAAAGCGCAAACGGCAGAAGAGATCGTGGTGGAGCTACAATCACGACCTGTTGTAAGGAAACCACCAGTCACGGGAGACGTTAGAGTTGATCCTAGCAGTGGAGAGGTTGTGCTGTGGTAAGGGTGAACATGGGAGACAAACCGGCGGGGTGCATTGCGCAGGTTGCCATGCGGGAGACTGCAAAGTTGCCCCAGTTCTCTGATATGAGGGAGGAGAGAAGAGTCATTGAGGAAGACTCCTACGTCGATGACCTCCTCACGTCCCACAATGACCCGGAATGCCTAGACAAGGTCCTAATTGGAGTGGAGGAGATATTAAAAGCAGGAGGCTTCTACCTCAAGCCCTGGGTCCGGTCTAGTCAAAGTGGGAGGCGGGAAGGAACAGAGTCCAAGCCGGTGACTTTGATGTTGCCCAACAAGCTAGGGGAGGAAGACAATAAAGCCCTGGGGGTTGGTTACCTCGTGCAAGAGGACAAACTCTTTGTGATGGTCTCCATCAACTTCTCCAGAAGGAAGAAGAAGATGAGAACTGAGATTGACCTCGCGGAAGAAGAAGTGGAAGTGAAGACACCAAAACCACTGACTCGTCGGGTTCTACTGAGCCAGGTTGCCGGGCTGTTTGACCCAATCGGTCTAGCAACACCTGTGAAACAGAAAGGAGTGATCCTTGTGAGAAGAGCCTTCCAGGAGGCTGGCAGGCTTAATAAAGACACCTGGGATGAACCTCTGTTTGACGAGCTCCGAGGAAAGGCAATTGAGCTGTTCAAGGAGTACGCTCGCCTGAGTAGCATCAAGTTCCATAGAAGCCTCACGCCCTCCGGTTGGAAGGGAAAGCCCTGGGGACTCACGTTTTCTGACGGGAGCTGTGGGTCCTATGGCGCTGTATTGTACTTGCGATGGGAGAAGTCAGATGGTGTGGTCACCCGGCTGGTGTAGTCAAAGGCCAAGTTAACCCCCCTCGAACAGAAAGGCGACGCGGTCAAGGCTGAGGTCTGCGGGGCTGTCCTCGCCACACGTCTAAAGGGATACGTATTGAAGCATGGGCGATTGGAC
This sequence comes from Eleginops maclovinus, assembly GCF_036324505.1. Classification (NCBI taxonomy): domain Eukaryota; kingdom Metazoa; phylum Chordata; class Actinopteri; order Perciformes; family Eleginopidae; genus Eleginops; species Eleginops maclovinus. The sequence continues at coordinate 98,895 of NC_086357.1, read as the reverse complement.
GTGGAGAGGTGGTACCACTTTGTTGATAGTCAGACGGTGCTGGGAGCTATCCAGAAAGAGTGTTACGGATTCCAGACGTTCTTCGCAAACCGAATCGGAGAGATTCAGAAGGCTGGACCCGTGACTGACTGGTGGTGGATACCAGGTGAGGTCAACATCGCTGATCTAGTCACAAGGGGGTGCTCTCCTGAACTGCTGGGCGGGGACTCTGAGTGGCAGGAGGGTCCCAAGTTCCTGTCTAGTCCAGTCGAGGATTGGCCCATGAAGTCCGCTTCAGAAGTGGCAACCGATGCTAGAGAGATGGTGAGCAAACTCCAGAGAAAGGCCTTTTCGGCAGTCCTCACCAGAGTTCAAGCAAGGAAGTTGTTAGACCCCGACAGTCCTGGTGGTGAAGGTCCAGTAGTCACAGATGGAGTTAGCGGGGCTCCAGCGTCCTCAGAAAATGGGATGAAATTGATCTCAACCGCGGAAACAGAGACGCTGTGGGGAGCTGCGCTCATAGACCTAGTGGATCCATCAAGGTGCAGTTCTCTAGCTAAGCTCTGTGGAATAGTCGGTTATGTCCGCAGAGCTGTGAAGAAGTGGTTGGCCTATATAGGGAGAGCCTCTATGCCAGCAAAGTGGGAGGCAGTATTGACAGTAAGGGAACTCAAAGCTGCATTCCAAGACATGTGCCTGGCCGCTCAGAAGGGAGTTGCATTTCCTGTGACGACACTAAACAGACTCGTTGTCAGCAGGGATGAAGCTTCAGGACTGCTGCGATGCCATGGTAGGGTCCAGACCATTACCCAGGGGGAGATCGGTGTGCCTCTGCTCCCCCACAATGCGTGGATCAGCACCCTTCTCTCGCGGGAGGTCCATGAAGCTAACCACGAAGGTGTTGCTGGTACACTCCTCCGGGTGAGGTCTAAAGCATGGGTGGTACAGGGACCAAGGATCGCCAGAAGTGTCATTGACTCCTGTATGCACTGTCGAAAGACCAAAGCAAGAATGTGCAAACAGGTGATGAATGAGCTTCCCCTCGAACGAACTGAACCAGCCGCACCCTTCGAGTTTGCGGCACTGGATCTCTTCGGTCCCTACGTCGTTAGAGACACTGTAAAACAAAGAATAAAGATGAAAGTCTGGGGTGTGGTGTTCAGTTGTATGGCTTCGAGAGCAGTGCATGCAGACATCGTGGAAGATCTGTCGACGGAAATATTCCTGAAGACGTACCAGCGCTTCACGGCTCTCAGGGGTCACCCAAGAAAGCTCTGGTCGGATCAAGGAACCAACTTCGTGGGCGCCAGGCCGGTGTTGCGGGAGCTTTATGAGTTCCTAAGTGACATCGACAAGGATCAGGTCCAAGGGAAGGCGGCACTGCAGGAACCGACTGGACGTGGGTATTTCACCCGGCTGGCTCTCCTCACCGAAATGGGGCAGCTGAGGCAGCGGTCCGTGTGCTTAAGAGAGCGTTGAGTAGCGTTGGTGAAGAAGGTATCCTGACAGCTCTGGAGTTCCAGACCCTCCTCTACCTGGCTGCTAACCTGTCCAATGAAAGACCAATCGGTGCCAGGGCCCAGGTACAAGACGAGACCGCGGAAGCTATCACTCCCAACTCCCTCCTGCTCGGACGCGCAGGACCCAGTGGGGACGCCGGAGGGTTCGAGTATCCAACTTACCCCGTCGTGCGTCTGAGAGCAGTCCAGATCGAGGTCAACAAGTTCTGGAAGCGGTGGAGCCAGCTGGCGGGTCCGGGTCTCTACATCCGACAGAAGTGGCACGCGCCTGCTAGAAATGTTGCGGCGGGGGACCTGGTGTGGTTGGCTGACCAGAACGCGCTGAGGGGCCAGTTCAGGCTGGGTCGAGTCGTGGAGGCGTGTCCTGATGTGAAGGGTGTAGTACGAGACGTGAGAGTGAGAACATGCCAGAGCTGTCCGGTTGTCGGCGGGCAGTGCAAGAGAAGCCGTGGTGCTGAGAACTGTCCCTCCACCATCCTCCACAGGGACGTTAGGAGGCTGGTGGTCCTGCTACCAGTGGAGGAGCAAATGACCTCCCCACCATGGTGTGTTTCAGTTGGTAAAGGACAGTAAAGGAGCCCCACTATGGTGTGTTTCGGTAAAGGATCAAGGCCCCCCCACGGCCATTCTCTTAGAGGTTGGTGGTGTGTTTCGGTAAAGGATATCAAGACGTCACCTCATCAAGGATGATGAGTGTTGGTTATGGACATTAAAACTGCCTTGATCCTATAGTTATTCATATTGTGGCATTCATGTTCAAGAGTGCAACGTTATGTGCATGGTTATGGGGGGAAATTCATATAGAAGTTTAACTGTTTGAGCTGGTTATGGTGGCCTACTTGGATTCGAGAATCAGTAGCCCAAGTGGGAGGTGTAGAACTTTCCAGCAGAGGAAACTATTGCTTTATATATATATTTATAAGTGATAGGAAGAGTTATGTTTATATTTATATTGTAATCAAACCAGGTTACTGTAACTGATTGCTGTAATATCTTTCATGTTATATTAAGGTTTATTTTGTTATCATACTTGGTTTCCGACCTGTGTGTGTGTATATGCACGACTCGCCACAAGGTGCCTCCCCCTTTTGTTGTTTTCATTCGATTGATGGTCAGGACTGGTACGCCTTGTCGGTGAGTGACTATAAGCTAAGCTAGGTTAAATGAGGAATTAATGTTAATATGAACGAGTGTATAATTTAATTGGTTAATTCGGGTTTTGTTTTGTGTTTGCATTGCAGGTTTACAACCTAGCTAAATGTCACTAAGTAACTAACGTTACCAACGGGCTAGCGTAGCTGAAACAGTGGGTGAATTTATTGTGTATGTATGCGCAATAAAACTTTGTAAAGTGGCTCGAGTTGTATCCGCCGTACTTGTCCGGATAACCCTTCCAGAGGGGAGTTTATTAAACTATAGCAGGTAGTTTAGTGAAAATCTGGACAATATATATATGTATATGTATACAGACGCCGGACAGGGCATTGAAAAGCCGGACTGTCCGGCCTCAAGCCTTATCGTTACTCGACAAGAAGACAACTTCTGTAGTTAAACAACAACTCCTTTATTGACGCTAGCCATAATCCACTCCACGCTCCAAGTGCCAAAAACCAACAACTAACTTCCTGTTTATTTCACAATAAGAGCCCCTACTTCCTTCGACTATGTCAACTCTTATACAGGCATTTATATGTAGTTACGTGAACATAATCAAAACTGTATGTAAAGAAGACTTGGTGCAGTCATTACAAATCCTGGAGGCCAAACAAAGTACTAGATGTAGTAGTTTTTGTTGTGGGGTGTACTCATTTTTGCATCGCCTATTTGAATAAAACTGAAAAATGTGTAATCCAAGTTATATTATTAACCTTATCGTTACTCGACAAGAAGACAACTTCTGTAGTTAAACAACAACTCCTTTATTGACGCTAGCTATAATCCACTCCACACTCCAAGTGCCAAAACCAACAACTAACTTCCTGTTTATTTCACAATAAGAGCCCCTACTTTCTTCGACTATGTCAACTCTTATACAGGCATTTATATGTAGTTACGTGAACATAATCAAAACTGTATGTAAATATAAGCATGTTAACACTTATGCGGGGTTGCATGAGTGCTGCTGGTGTCGGGGAGCTGCATTTCATTGATGGCATCATAAATTCACAGATGTATTGCTCTATACTGGAAGAGAAGATGCTACCATCACTCCGTGCCCTTGGTCGTCGGGCACTTTTCCGACATGACAATGATCCTAAACACACATCTAAGGCCACTGTTGGATTTCTGAAGAAGAACAAGGTGAAAGTGATTCAGTGGCCAAGTATGTCTCCTCATCTGAACCCAAGTGAACACCTATGGGGAATTCTGAAGAGCCAAATTGAGCATCACTCTCCATCCAGCATCCGGTCTCTAAAAGAAGTAATTCTTGAAGAATGGAAAAAGCAAATGTTTCCAACTTGTTCATTCCATGCCTAAAAGACTTGGTGCAGTCATTACAAATCATGGAGGCCAAACAAAGTACTAGATGTAGTAGTTTTTGTTGTAGGGTGTACTCATTTTTGCATCGCCTATTTGAATAAAACTGAAAAATGTGTAATCCAAGTTATATTATTAACCTTACTTTCATGTTAGAAGTTAAACAGATGTTATATAAAACTTCTTGGTCTTGTCAACATTTTGAAAATTGTTTTTGTGTTCATTGAGATATTGTTTAAAATTTTACTTTTCAAAGGGGGTGTACTCATGTACGCTGAACAGTGTACCGTAATTTCCGGACTATAAGCCGCTACTTTTTTCCCACGCTTTGAACCTCGCGGCTTATACAATGACGCGGCTAATTTGTAAGTTTGCCCACTTACAAAGAAATTAAAAGTCTATACTTTGAATGGTACGTTTATTTTAACAGTGAGAGACAGAATATCAAAAAGAAAATCCAGAAATGTACATTAAATAAAGATATGAATTGATTTGCGTTTAATTGTGGACTTGCAACCAACAGGAATTCTGGCTCCCACAGACCGGTTGAATAACTCCTCTCGCTTTTAGAAAGTAACCCTAATATCAACTCTTTACCTGGATAAAAGACACCTGTCCAAAGTCAATAAATCATTTTACAACCTCTCCACCGAGGGCCAGACCAAAGACAAGTCTTGTGATCATGGTGGAAGTAATGTCTAAGGACATCAAGAACAAGGTTGTAGACCAGCAAAAGGCTGGAATATAAGGCAAGACCACCAGCAAGCAGCTTGGTGAGAGAAACACAACTGGTTTGATAATTAGAAAATGGAAGAAGCACAAAATAAGAATCAATTGTCCTCAATCTGGGGCTCCACCATCTAAGATCTCGCCTCTTTGGGTATCAATGATCATGGGAAAGGTGAGGGGTCAGCCAACAACTACACAGGGGGGACTTGTTAATCATCTCAAGGCAGCTGGGACCACAGTCACCAAGAAAAGTATTGGTAACATAATGTGCCGTAATGGATTAACATTCTGCAGCACCCCTGCTCAAGAAGGCACATGTACAGGCCGCCTGAAGTCTGCCAGTGAACCTCTGAAGGATTCAGAGAAGGCTTATGAGAAGGTGATGTGGTCAGATGAGACCAAAATCAAGATCTTAGCCATCAACTCGACATGTCGTGTTTGGAGGAAGAGAAATGCTGACTATTACCCGAAGAACACCATCCCCAGCAGCAAACATGGAGGAGGAAACATTACGCTTTCGGGGGGCGTGTTCTCTGCTTAAGATGAATGGGACTATCAAAGGTATTGTAAATGTATATGTTTTTTTTTTAATACACTTTCCAATCCTATAAGTGACTTTGTTGTGTATGTATGACCTTACAAGACCTTGACAAAGTTGGTGGCGGAGAAACCTAATAGTTGGGACAGCCACCTCCCGGCCACACTCTTTGCACTCAGAACCAAAAAGCAGCTGACAACAACGTTCTCACCTTACTTTCTGATGTTTGGTCGGGAGGCCAGGTATCCCACTGAGGTTCCCGAAGCATACGAGGTGTGTAGTAAAGTGCTTCATATGTGTGTTGTGTGTATGAGATTATGAAGTTTGACTGCATGGATGCCCATCTGATGTGCTGAAATTGTGCCATGACTATTCGTTGTTGCCACAGATAACTGATGATCATTTGGAACACCTTGCTGGTCAGGAATCCTTGTCACCAGGTGTTCAAAACTACCTGGGCAACAAAACACAAAAAAGGTAAGGGCAAAAGTGAAGTGGAAGAGGGAGGAGCAGGGCCATGATGACTACTTCAAAGTTGGCGATAAAGTGTTGCAAACAAAATATAAGGCAGGAACAACGAAAGGGCGTGAAGATGGAGTCGTCAATGCTCGGGCCATTTATAATCATACATAATGTCAAAGAAGGGTAAGACCTTGCATAAAGTAAATATAAACCAACTCGGCCGATGCATAAAGCCAACACCACGTGTGCCGCACAAATGGCAAACTGGTTCCCCATCTACAATTGCTGACCCATCCCCACCTCAGTCCGGATCCCCACCTCAGTCCAGCCCTACATTTCCACAACTACAAGAAATACAAGCAGACACTCTGGAAACTGGTAATGATGGACTTATTTTGTCGATTGATGATGTTGTCTATGTTGACAACATCATCAATCGACACAGTGGTTCATAAAATTTGGACTGGGGAAAATGAGGACATTCTGTGGAGCAAGATAGGCCCGTATAAACTTCTGTCCCGAAACCTGCGCGAGCACCTGGGACCCTTGTGGAAAGTGAGGTGAGCAAAAGTTTGGTGTTTGGAAATTGGCATTTCCCATATCGAACATTTAACATTAAATTTCATTACAGATCATAAATGCTTACTTCACCACAACGGTGAGGGATTTGAACAGATCAGGCAAGCGGGCATATTTAATAGACTCATTCCAAATGAGTGCCATTTGGCAAAGAAAATACAAAGGCCTGAGGACGGTCAGTGATAATAAATGTAATCACACTGTGGACAATAAGGAGGTAGTCAGTGTCTTTGCACTTTATTGCATAATTGCAGGTGGACCCCATGGATTATGATGTCATGGTGGGAGCGGTTTGTGATGAAAACCACTGGACACTCACAGTAAGGGGCCTTGGCTATATTTAGATTAGATAACACATAACTCATGTTGATGTAATTGTTCCTTATATATCTGTTGCTATTGTCTAGGCCAGGGGTCCCCAAACCACGGCCCCCGGGCCACTTCCGGCCCGCCTACACAATTAGAGTGGCCCACTTCACGATCCCAAACTTTTTTTAAATTGCGTTTTCCGATTACAAAACTTAAATTTACTATTTATAGTAGTAGCTAATTTTCACAATGGTATATTCCGACGTGACTTTACTCGTGATCAAACGTCAAGTGCACGGCGCACGTGGCCGAGACGAGCTAACGGAAGAAAGCTAGACAGCAAAATGTCGAAACTGTTGGGGAAACGGAAAATAGATTCAGAGTGCAGAGTTTTTAAACAGCGGTGGACAGATGACTATTTTTTCGTCCAGTGCAAGGAAAAGGCAGTTTGTCTAATCTGCAAAGAAACAGTGGCGGTGTTCAAAGAATTTAATATTCGCCGACACTATGAAACCCGCCACGGAGAGCAGTATGCTAGCTTGCTGGGCCAAGTGAGGAGAGACAAGGTGAAGACGCTAAAAAGTGGATTAGCTGCCCAGCAGAGTACAGTGTTACGCCAAACACAGATGAACCTGTCATCCGTTCGGGCCAGCTTCAAGGTAGCTAAACTGATTGCAAGCTGTGGAAAGTCGTTCAGTGATGGGGAGTTTGTCAAGAGTGTTTGAACGCTGTCGTGGAGGAGGTGTGTCCGGACAAAAAAGATGCCCTGAACGCGGTGAGTCTGTCCGCATCTACAGTCACCAGGCGAATTGAGGAAATGGGGCATAATGTACATGTCCAGCTGAAAGAGAAAGCTAAAGATTTTGAGTGTTTTGCATTGGCAATGGATGAGAGCAATGACGTGCAGGACACAGCACAACTGCTGATTTTTATTCGGGGAGTTAATTCATTTTTTGAAGTGTCCGAGGAGCTGGCAGCTCTACAAAGTCTCACGAGTACTACGACAGGAGAGGATATTTTTTGTGAAGTACGCCAAACGATGGAAGAGTTGGATTTAGACTGGTCTAAGCTGGCTAGCATCACAACGGACGGTGCTCCGAGTATGGTTGGTGCGTCGAGGGGGGTAGTGGGGCGCATAAAAAGCGAAATGGAGGGACGAGGTCTCACCCCCCCACTACAAGTCCACTGCCTGATTCACCAGCAAGCACTGTGCTGCAAAATTTTGAAGTGGGAATCTGTCATGAAGGTGGTTGTGTCCTGCATAAACTTCATCAGAGCAAACGGACTTAAACACAGGCAGTTCCAAGCTTTTCTATCCGAGCTGGAGTCTGCCCATGGAGACGTGATTTACCACACTGAAGTCCGATGGTTAAGCCGGGGCAGAGTTTTGAAGCGTTTTTACGAGCTGCTACCTGAAATCAACGCCTTTCTCCTGACAAAGGGAAAAACTGTCCCAGAGCTGATTGACACAGAATGGAAATGGGACCTCGCCTTCTTAACAGATGTGACAGAAATTTTGAACAGCCTCAATTTACAGCTCCAAGGCAAGGGAAAATTAATCTGTGACACGTATTCCCATGTCAAAGCATTTGAGGTTAAACTGGCGCTGCTTGTTGGACAAGTGCAAAAACAAGATTTCACCCATCTCCCTGCTACTCGAAGCCTCTCAGCTGAGAAACCAGTGGTCCCATTCCCAACCAAGAAGTGCAAGGATGCACTGGAAACGCTGAGGGCGGAGTTCAGTGTGCGGTTCCGTGAGCTTCATGTCCACGCTAAGACATTTGCATATTCCAGAACCCTTTTGCTGCCGACATAACTGACACCCTGCCTTCTCTTCAGTTTGAACTGGCTGAGTTGCAGACCTGTGATGTGCTGAAAGACGCATTCAACTCCAACTGTCTCATAGAGTTCTATGCTTCCCTCCCAAACGAGACCTACCCCAACATAAGAAAGCACGCACTGAAGATGTCCACAGTTTTTGGGAGCACATATATCTGTGAGCAAGCTTTTTCACGCATGAAGCTGATAAAAAATCCGATGAGATCAAGACTCTCAGATCAACACCTGCATCAGTCTCTGAGACTGGCTGTAACTGGGATAGAACCTGACATCAATCTCCTCACCAGTCAGAAGCAAGCCCACAGCTCACACTGATATGGTAAGCCTGCTGATTTCAATAACTATGCATTTATATTATGAATTTATACATACTATACTATGTCAGTATAGCAATGCTCTTTTTATAGGCAACATGTTTCTTGAACAGTGATTTCACAGACAAAATGAAACTGCAGCATGTCATCTGCTGATCGGCTGCTTGTGTTTTTTATCTAGCATTCCTGAAGGGCCTGCATGCTTCCAGGACCACGGTGAAGTGAGGAGGAGAGATTCTGGTTGACCGCTCCCATCCTGGAGCCAGGATCCTCATCATCACAGCACAAAAACCTCATCTAAGAGTCATGTAAATACAAAATCAGATCACCTTATATACCTGTTTATTCCACTTGTTCTGCATTAATGTTATTTCACTGTAGCCTTAGTAAACAAATATACCGGTGTAGACAACATACTTGTTAACTCACCTTTATCTGAAAATATAGAATCATCTCACCAAGATAAGACTACCTGATTGTTACCATTATTCTGTATTATTAATATTATTTCACTGTGAGGCCTTAAGATACAAACAAACCAGTAAAAACAAAATATGTACCTGTTGTTAACTCACCTTTACTTTACTCTGTATATACACATTCACTCAGCTCACTTAGATAAGATTACTTCACCTGATTTTTACTTTTATTCTGTATTAATATTATTTCACTATCTGTAAATACAAAATACCTACCAATTGTTATTTCACAAAAACAATTGGTACGGTTACAAAATCACATCACCTCATTGTTACCTGGCATCAGCTTGTGCTTTTATTTTCTATAAAATAAAAGGAGTATCTGTGGTACTTCAAATAAACACGTGAAGACTTTGTATTACTTTTTTTTGCAAACCAACAGGTGGTGCCAAGGCCAAGCAAAGGGCAGCTGCAACAAATGATCATTATATTTCCACAATAATACTGGTTGTCACTTTGGTCCATATTATTTCCTGTTATAGACTGACCCCGGCCCCCCATCACAGAAAGGAAAGTTGATGTGGCCCCCACCGATAAAAGTTTGGGGACCCCTGGTCTAGGCCATCTATCCGCAAGAGAAACACTCCCTCTATGTTGATCCATTTGGGGCTCAGTCTCAAGCACTGAAGAGATACACAGAAGTCAGCAGGTATGTGAGGGACATGGTGTGGGGAGGGTCCATTTATTTTGGGTGAGGGGTTAGTCACTTTGGGTGTTTAGTCATTCATGAGCCCTCTACTAAACAGGGCTTTCATGAGGCAGCGTGGCCTTAACCTCTCCCGCTGGTCATGTCATCTGGAGTGGGTGCGAGTGATTTGCTACAAGCAAATTGCCAATAATAAATATTCACCTTGTTGTTTCAACGTCTGAACAGTAGCTCAGGCCATTAGCGGTAAGGCAGTGGAATATTACCTTTTGAAAGCATGACTGGGTTCGTATCTCACAGCGGCTACTTTCATAGCGTTTGATATGTGCATTGTAATGGTCACTATATGCATTTCTTTAGGCTAAAACACAAAGCAATATCCATTCAGATGGCCATGTTTGTCTATTGTCTGTAACACATGGCTTTTGCATTCGTTTTTGAGGCTTGCGTTGGCAGCGTCTGCCTGTGTCATACTGTGAATATCACCAGTTAACATGGTGGGGCTTATTTCATCCATGTTAAACGGTGATTTGTAAACAGCTGACTAGAGCTGACAAGATGTATTTGGCTTAAGCAGGGCGTTGTTTCAGCCGGTTGGTGGCGTATCGAGCAACGATCATGGCTGAAATTTATATTTTCAGATTTACCGGTTCGAATCCCGTCGGTGAGGTTGGAATATTGTATATATATTTTCTATTTCTTGGCCAGCATATTTTGTGTTGTTCTCTGTAGGTGATCTGCACATGTTGGTCACACTTCAGACACACAAGTAAGGTGAAAATGACAAACCTGGCAACCACATATGATTCGGCTCGTACAGCAAAGTGCAAAGACTTGTTGCATCATCAAGTAGCACAATTGAACTTTTAAAGGCAGTCTATCATAAACAAATCCTGCCTCATTCCCGACCATATCCTGGATAAATGTCTGGATTATATGTGCATTACAGAGACCTGGCACCAACCAGATACTTTTTTCTCTTTAAATGAGAGCTGTCGCCAAGGATATAGCTACCTCCAGAAAGCTCTCAGCACAGGACGTCGTGGTGGCGGCCTGTCAGTCATCCATCGCAGCGATCTGGAGTTATCTCTGCAGCCCATACCTGAACTGTCTCGCTCCCCTGTGCTGTTCCTCCTCATTTACCGACCACCAAAACCAAACTCATCATTTATCACTGAGATGTCAAATCTCCTCACAACTTTCTGCACATCCTCTGCCGATGTTATAATTTTATGTGATATGAACATCCACGTTGAAACCCCCTCCTGCCGCTTTGCAGCTGAATTTCTTCAACTACTGGACTGCTTTAATTTAAAGCAACTTGTTGATGTCCCCACACACACAAGGGTGCACATCTTAGACCTGGTCATTACAAACTCTGCCCCTCTCACCAACCTGCAGGTGTATGACCTAGGTGTGTCTGATCACAAGGCCATTTCTATGGAGTTGTCATACCCATCCACCCTCTCCAAGCGTAAACGGAATATCTGTTTCAGAAACCTCAACAAAAAAAACAACAGAACTCTTGGCAGCAGACCTTCAGCATCTTCCACACACTTTTCATCAGCCGACCAAGCAGTGGACTACTACAACAGCCATCTGAGCAGCCTCCTGGACCTCCACCCCCCCTGTTAAAACCAGAACAGTCACCTTCAGCCGCTCAGCTCCCTGGCTCACAGATGGGCTTCGTAAGATGAAGGCAGCAGGGCGGGTCCTTGAGCTGGTGCTTCAAAGCCTCTGGCCTCAATGTCCACAAACAAATTTACCGGGGCTCCAACAAAAATATGCACAGTCCCTCTAAGAGGCAAGGTCACAGTTTACTCCGATGCCATGAGAAACAGTCCAGGAAATTCCAAGCAGCTTTTATCCACTGTCAACCACCTTCTCAAACCACAATCCCCTCACTTACTGGCACTACAGAAGAGCAGTGCAATCAATTCATGGATTTTTTCAAATAAAAAATTGCACATATTCACTCTGCCCTTTCTGGTCCTCCCAGCCTAACTGTTCCACTATGCCATCTCCCAACCCCTAAACTGCTTTCCTGAGGTTTCATCAGAAGAGGTGCAGAACATCATCAGGAAGATGAAATCCTCCATCTATGCCCTGGACCCTCTCCGAACCTCCCTGGTAAAAACCCAAATCACTGTCTTAAGTCCCCTGATCACCGCTGTTATACATCACTTCCTCCAAACTGGTCACGATCCCCCTGTCTTAAAAAATGCCATAATCAGACCATTGCTAAAAAAAAACACTCTTGATCCGGAAGTCCTATCCAACTATAGGCCCATCTCCAACCTACCCTTCATATCCAAAGTACTTGAGAAAGCAGTTGCCACCCACCTTCAGGACCACCTCAAACATAACAACCTCTTCGAAAAATTCCAGTCCGGTTTCCGCTCCGCCCACAGCACAGAAACTGCCGTCGTAAGAGTCACTAACAACCTCCTCATATCATCCGATGCTGGCTCCTCCCTCCTCACCCTCCTGGACCTTTCTGCTGCACTTGATACTGTCAACCATGGCATTCTATTAAACCGGCTACACCTCACCACTGGACTCAATGACACTGCCCTCAGTTGGTTCAAATCATACCTCACAAACCGGACAGAATACATCTCCCGGGGTCACTCCAAATCAAACCCACACACAATCACTTGCGGTGTCCCCCAGTGGTCAGTCCTTGGCCCTATCCTCTTCATCCTCTATCTCATCCCCCTTGGCCAAGTCATCAGCCGTCACGGAATTTCATTCCACTGCTATGCTGGTGACACACAGCTCTATGTAAATACCACAGCTGCAATCCCACCATCCCCATCAAAATTCACCACCTGTCTGGAGGAGATGAAGGTATGGATGGAGCACTACTTCCTCCAACTCAACAGCTCCAAAATTGAAGCCATCCTGGTTAGCACCCCTCACCAGACCAAATCATCATCCATAACCAGCATCACCTTTTCTGGCTTCAACATCCCCTTCTCAACAGTTACAAATCTTGTAAAAATGGACCCCCAACTCACCTTTGAAGCCCATATCAATCACCTCTGCAAGACCTCCTTCTACAACCTCCGTAACATTTCCAAACTCTGCCCTATTCTCTCCCTCTCAGATGCCAAAAAGCTGGTTCATGCCTTTATCTCCTCCAGACTGGATTACTGTAACGCACGTCTCATTGGGATTCCTAGCAAGAGCATGCAGAGGCTTCAATACATCCGAAACTCTGCAGCTAGGATCCTGATGAGAGTGCGGAAACATGAGCACATTACCCCCGTTCTCCAGTCACTCCACTGGCTTCCCGTCTCCACCAGGATTGAGTACAAGGTTTCCCTCCTCACACACCAATGTATCCATGGACATGCTCCCCCCCCTACCTCAAAGAACTTCTCAAACCACAACACGCTCCCTCAGCTCCACTCACTCAAACCTCCTCCACATACCCAGAACCAGACTCAGGATCATGGGAGATAGGACCTTCTGAGCTGCTGCACCACAATCCGCTGACTGTTTTAAAAAAGGTCTAAAGACATTTCTTTTTAACAAAGCTTTTGGTCCCCCTTAGATGTTTTTTAAAACCTTTTTTATTCTTTAAGAAAAGTGCTCATCTTGTTTTTATTTCCTTTCCCTTCCCTTTTTGTTTTTTAGTTTTTAACCTGTAGCACTTTGAGATCTTTGATGAAAAGGGCATTATAAATCAAATGTATTATTCTTATTATTATTATTTTGGATCACTGCTACACCACCATCACTGGAGCCTATCACACTGGAGCCTGTCCCCTGCTGCTCCCCCCACTACTGGCTTCCATTGCAAAGCTCCTTCCCCAAAACATCAAAGACTCTATCTGCCAATGAAAGAGACTTCAACCGACTGTTTGATAATCTAAACCTGCAAAAGCTGCTGCTGGCCCCGGAAAACATGTCCCCCTCCATCCTGAAGCACTGTGCTCAGCTGTCCCAATTTTTTTTGTCCCAAGACAATTTTAACAGCTCACTGGAGACATGCCACGTACTAGCATGCTTCAAAACCTCCACCATCATCTCAATCCCAAAAAAAACAAGGATCACAGGACTCAATGACTACAGACCTGACCGCTGTGTTTATGAAGTCCTTTGAGCGCCCCTTCAGTTTGCCTACAGAGCCAACAGGAACCTACGCCAGGATCCTGTTTGTGCCCAGCAGAGGATGTCCTTCCTATAGCAGCTGAAAAAATCCAACCTTCCAAAGACGATGATGGTGAACTTTTACACCCCAATCGTATCATCCGCTCCAATTTGACCTCCCTCCATGACCTGCATGCTTTCAGGAGCCTGGGGCGAGCTGACCCCTGGACACAAACTGCCGGCGGCTGTGCTCCATCATTTGTCATATTTTATTATATTTGACTGTATTCAGTTTCTTATGAAATTATATTTTGTGTAAATATTGTGGTTTTTTTTTATTCAAATTAATAGTCTTAAATTTTTTTAAAAAAATAGTTGTTATAGCAGTACTATTTATTTTGTTTTGATACATATTCTTTTTTGTGTCTTTGTATGCACATATACCATAGCCAATTCCTCGTATGTGTAAACTTACTTGGTAATAAAACTGATTCAAATTTGATCAGATAATGGATAAAGAAATCCATTATCTGATGATGGAAAAAATTCCTACACCAGAAACTGCAATATATATTAAAAAAAAAAAAAGCAGTACACTCACCCAATAAAGTACTGAAGAAACTCTTTGGACTCCTGTAAGGGGAAACAACATGAGTGAGATTATAACTCAACAACTTACCCCAAGTAGAACAAGCATCTGTATGAAAGGGGAGTGGGTTCTGAAATTATGTTTAAATGCATTTTAAGATACACAAGTCCGAGTTTTACGGGGACAGTTTCTTTCAACACTTTGAATTAACGATATACCGTACATCTAAATGTAATTCAGATTATATATTATAACTCACAAAAAAGTAAGTTTTAAAACATGAGCAACTTGTCATCCTTACCATATATCTTTCTTAGCTCATCATTGTTGATATCTAATAGAGTACTTTCAGAGACAGATGCGAGAAATACTGGACACATAAAGCCAAAACTAAAGGGAAATATTTGTTGTAACTTGGCTGAACTAACTTCTATAACTATTTGGATTCTGAATGTTTAGTTTTGCTGTTAGTTTTTCACATCACAGATCTCTCCGTCTCACCTTGCTGGTGAAGTTCCCCTGCACCAACCCCTCAGTGTACAGCTCCGACTTCAGCCCAGTGACAAAGGTCATGAGGTCATCCACTGTCAGACCCTTAGTGACTGCCTGATACTTCTGAATGACAGACCAGCGACAGTGCTCCAGGATCAGCAGACGGACATCCCTGCAGGGAAAGATTAGATGAAAACAAGCCGACATGTAAGTCACTGTTGCTCTATGGATGCAGCTGCTCTTCAGTGGATCTGCCTGCAGTTTGCCTGCTCGCATGTTTGAAAAATGTATCAATTATTTTGTAGAAGAAGATTTATAGATTTGACTACATTGATATATTTACATGTTTCTGTGATAAATAAACATGTAAGAAGATGTTATTATTAAGCTACAAAAACACTGCTTGGTATGAAATGAAGGGAATACTTAACTGTGACCAACATACTCTCAACCAGAGGGAATTAGGAATAAATGCCTCAAATACCAGCCTGCAAATGAAAGCCTGGTACCCTCTGGATTTTGGGTATTGTTAAATAGTTGAAATATGAATAATGCATATTATAATTATTCTATATATTTAAATGTGATAAAGAAACTATTAGTAATAATCTCTAAAATTGTATCATCATTCTTTGATGCCCTTTGTGTTCAGTTCAATGTTTTTGTTCAAAACAAGATAGTTTTTCATCCCAGTAATATGCTGTATTTTTGCAATATACTAAAATCAACAGAAATTATTCTTAACCAATGTTAACTAATTTACAGTAATTGTTATGGCAAATTCAACAATGTTATCCGGATATTTCCCTTATACAGTGAATCCCTATACTTTGTGTTGGTCGAATGAAAAGACTATTAACAGTGTCTGTAATTGCAGTGTGTGACACATACTTGCCCAGTCTCTCAGGTTTGATGAGGATGTTGAAGTAGGTTTTCTTCAGCTGCTCAGAGAACATGTTGAAGACGCCCGGAGCGGCGCTGAACGCTGCCAGATGATCCACAATGAGCTTCAGCAGCAGCTAAAATAGCAGAGGGAGAGAAGTGCTGGTTGTACATTTACAACAAATAATATAATTAACTATAAAAACTATAATCCAGTTGTTGATGTACTTGTACTATACTTTTACTCCACGTAATTTATGGAAGATATTGTACTTTTTACTCCACTACATTAATCTGACAGCATGATTTACAAAGAAATGTTAATTGAAAATGCAGACACATACGTTTCTAAAATAATGTTAAGAATGGAACAACAAAATATGTATACAACATAAATAAAGTATGGTAGGTTAAACATATCCTCAACCAACTGCCAAAATTATGTTATAGTAATATTACAAATAATAGGCATAGAATAATATTGCATGGCATTTTAAAGTCAGAGGCTATATTGCTGCCTACTAAGTAATTTAACTGCTGATGCTTTAAGTAGTTTTTGTTGCCTACAACAGGCTCAATAAATGTCACTGCAGTTTTTATCAACACAGTAGTGGAACATTTTAGGGACTATTTGGGCCAGCAGTATGTGGGATTAAGTCAGAATGAAACCAGTTTATGTGTTCATGGAAATAAAAGAAACAAGTCAGACAGTGCAACAGAATGCCTCATTGATATTTTGGAAACAATGTGAACGAACATCAAGACATTTGATGGCATTTGATACAGCCGCGGAAAAAATTAAGAGTCCACTTCAGCATTACCAGTTTCTCCTGTTTTATTTATATTTATAGGTCTGTCTTAGAGTAAAATTATTTTTTATTTTATTTTATTGTATTCTCTAAATTACTGACAGTTTTTCTCTGTGTTGGAATTCAACGGACACTGGAACGGCTGCCATACATGTAGAGATAAACATTTAAGAAACATTTGGAGAGGTCTCTTCATTTTTTCCAGAGCTGTATGTTGATCTTTTATCTAATAGTTGCTTGTAAGAGAGTAACATGATGGTTAAAAACAGAGGTTTTATGTCCACCTGATGACTGCAAGTCCAACTTTCTTAGCTCTGTTTTTGGTCCCTTCTGACCCCTGAAGGATTTTATTTGTCTGCTTGGCTGCTAGATGTTCCACTCTTTCTCTAACTGTGTCTGTTGGAGTTTACAGTCCGTTTTCTCACCGGCAGTTTGTGGTTGAAGCCCTTAAATCGGATTACCAATCCATGCTCTCCAGCCACCAGCTTGTACTCCAGCTGAGCCACGTCAGCCTCATAGGCCAGCTCTGCCAAGTTGTGGGACAGGATGTTCACAAAGAGGTCGAACAGAACCAGACTGAAAGAGGAAGAACACTGTTAAACACAACAGCAGTTTATCTTATTGAGGTTTTAAGCCGAGGATGAATCCAAGCAAACTGATTTCAATTTGAGACTCTTACTTTTCAGGACTCTTCTGAATCATCGGGGAGATCAGGTTGAAACGAATATAAGCTAAAAGACAGAAAACCACATCATTTTACCTTATTTTTTACTCAATGAGTTGTTAATTTTTTCGAAACCCTTGCTAGCAGTTGACAGTTATTTATTGCCATATGCACAACAGTTACAGAAAAGCAGTCGTTGGCTGTAGATCTCAGGCTCCCTGCAACAATAATCGTGTTCTCAAATATGTTATGTATAATAAAAAGTAGGACGTGAGTATAAGAATCTAAGACATAAAATGGTGCAAAACTTTAACTAAATGTATAAAATATAACAAATATAAAATAAAATAAAAACATATTTGTGAAAGGGGTGTACAGTATTCATAAAATATGAAAGTATTTCCCAAACTGGAATCAAAAGTATATTTAATCTAAATGTAAAATGCATAAACTGTATTGTAAAGGGGTATTTTGTAAATGTAAACATGTAATAAGAATTCTCTATATAAAAGGTATATATATATATATATATACATGATGAATTCTTAAGCCTGACTGAAATAATTTATTAATGAATTGATTGTTATTCAAGTATTTACAAAGCTTTTGAGTGACTGCTTTTCAATGAGATGAAGGGAAGGTTAGATATTGGTCTATTGTTGGACAAAACCTCAGGGGTAAAAATAGGATGGGAGTCTCCACTGAGACAAGGTATTGCATTGAATGTTGATAGTCCAGTAACAGTGCAGCAAAAGTGATTAAAAGTGGTCAGCTAAAGCAGGGTTACGTGGACAGACTATTTAATGCTCGATTTAACAGTGAGCTGGTTTATGTTGTTCATGGGTCAGTATGAACTGGAAAGTTAATGTGCAGACCATTAAATCAGATTTGCATAAGTTATTCAATTCTGCTTAAACATCATATATCTTCAATAAAAAGTGCAATCAAGTGTATTTATTATTACATTTTACGAACCTGCTACGTCATACGTTTAAAACCGTTGATGGAGAAACTTTTGTTGAAGATACATTTACTGTCACTTTATATGCCTATACTTACATAACTACCTTTTATATTTATATATAAATATATATATACACACTGTGGAGGAAATAAGTATTTGATCCCCTGCAAATTTAGTTAGTTTACCCACTTCAAAGAAATGAATAGTCTGTAATTTTATGGTAGGTTTATTTTCACATAGAGACAGAATATCAAAAAAGAAATCCAGAAATTTAATTAGAAAACGTTTCATTGTTGGAAATAAGTATTTGATCCCCTTGTAACCAACAAGAATTCTGGCTTGTACGGAACAGTTAAATAAGTCCTCTCGCTTTAAGAAAGTACTCTTGATATCAACTCTTTACCTGGATAAAAGACAGCTGTCCAAAGTCAATAAATCAGATTATAACCTCTCCACCGAGGGCAAGACCACAGATGGGTCTTGTGATTATGGTGGCACTCATGTCTAAGGACATCATGGACAAGATTGTAGACCAGCAAAAGGCTGGAATAGAAGACAAGACCACCAGCAAGCAGCTTGGTGAGAAAGAGACAACTGGTTTGATTATTAGAAAATGGAAGAAGCAGAAAATGACCATAAATCGCACTCGGTTTGGGTCTCCACCATCTAAGATTACGTCTCTCTGGGCAACAATGATCATGAGAAAGGTGAGGGGTCAGCCAAGAACTACACAGCAGGGACTTGTTAATGATTTGAAGGCGGCTGGGACCACAGTCACCAAGAAAACTATTGGTAACACATTGCGTCATAATGGATTAAAATTCTCAAGAAGGCACATGTAGAGGCCATCTGAAGTCTACCAGTGAACCTCTGAAGGATTCAGAGAAGGCTTATGAGAAGGTGATGTGGTTAGATGAGACCAAAATCAAGATCTTTGGCATCAACTCGACATGTCGTGTTTGGGGGAAGAGAAATGCTGCCTATATCCAAAGAACACCATCCCCATTGTCAAGCATGGAGGAGGAAACATGATGCTTTGGGGGGGGGTTCTCTGCTAAGGGGACAGGGCGATTCACCGCAGCGAAGGGATGATGGAGGGGGCCATGTGTCGTAAAATATTGGCTGATAACCTCCTTCCCTCAGTGAGGACACTGAAAATGGGACATGGATAGGTCTTCCAGCACGACAATGACCCAAAACATACAGCCAAGGCAACCAATGAGTGGCTAAAGAAGAAGCCCATTAAGGTGATGGAGGGGCCTAGCCAGTCTCAGGACCTCCATCCCATCGAAAATCTGTGGAGGGAGCTGAAGCTTCCAGTTGCCAAGCATCAGCCTCCAAACCTTAAGGGTTTTGAGAGGATCTGCAGAGAGGAGAGGACCAAAATCCCTCCTGAGATGTGAGCAAACCTGTTGACCAACTTCAAGAAACATCTGACCTATGTGCTGTCCAACAAGGCTTTCTCCACCAAGAACTAAGGCATGTTTTGCAAGTTGATCAAATACTTATTCCCCCCAATTAAATGCAAATGAATTTATATCTTTTTTTTAATAGACATTTCTACATTTTTAAAAAAACATTTTGTCTGTCAATGTTAAAACAAACCTACCATTAAAATGACAGACTGTTCATGTCTTTTTAAGTGCGTAAATTAACTAAATCGGCAGGGGATAAAATACTTATTTCCTCCACAGTGTATGTGTATATGTGTGTATATGTGTGTATATATATATATATATATATATAAAAGGTAGTTATGTAAGTATAGGCATATAAAGTATAAATGTATCTTCAACAAAAGTTTCTCCATCAACGGTTTTAAACGTATGATGCAGCAGGTTCGTAAAACTTAATAATAAATAAACTTGATTGCACTTTTCATTGAAGATATATGATGTTTAAGCAGAATTAAATATATTATGCAAATCTGATTTAATTGTCTGCATATTAACTTTCCAGTTCATACTGACCCATGAACATGTACATAAACCAGCTCACTGTTAAATCGAGCATTAAATAGTCTGTCCACGTAACCCTGCTTTAGCTGACCACTTTTAATAACTTTTGATGCACTGTTACTGGACTATCAACATTCAATGGAATACCTTGTCTCAGTGGAGACTCCCATCCTATTTTTACTCCTGATGTTTTGTCCAACAATAGACCAATATCTAACCTTCCCTTCATCTCATTGAAAAGCAGTCACTCAAAAGCTTTGTAAATACTTGAATAACAATCAATTCATTAATAACTTAATTTCAGTCAGGCTTAATAATTCATTACAGCACAGAGACAGCGCTGTTGGGCTAGATAAATACACTTTGATTTGGGTGTTAAACTGAAGTGAGGATTAAAACCTTTCCAACAATAATATAGTAGTATAAACACCAACAATAGTAATTTAATAATAATATAACAGAGGAAACATTAATGAAAACCTTTAATTGATATGAAGCCCTGCAAACATTTATGCTTCAGGCTGATATGCTACCAGAGGCCCATCCTCTCAAGCCTCTTCAACAGACCCTGGATATCTTTGAGTTCTCTGGCTTAACTAACCCTTACAAATCCGATCCCACTAAGCAGTCCTCTGAGGCTATCAATTCAGTAAGTCCACTCAGATTTCTCAGTCCGACTAAAGGCGCATTCACATAAAAGGGGTGCAGTTAGCAACAAGAACAGTTGTTTAAAAAAAAACTCAGAGTGTGTGAATGCAGAATTAAAAGGTTAAGTACAGGGCGGTATCTTTTATCTATGTTCAGCATAATTTACCATGGTGATTTCTAGAGGTGGGACCAAGTCATTGTTTTGCAAGTCACAAGTTAGTCTCAAGTCTTTGCTTTCAAGTCCCGAGTCAAGATCAACAAGTCTCAAGTCAAGTCCTAAGTCCTACCGTTTCAGTTTTAAGTCCTTTCGAGTCCTTTTAACAACGGAGAAATAATATTTACACAAATCATGTATGCTTTTAAGATCTGTATATATTTATCAAACCAACAACATTGTTCAAACACATTTGAAATAAATAAAGGCAAATGTAATTTCCACAGAAAGTTCTGACATTGTATTTCCATTGCTTATTGCACTATAACTGTCTCAAAAGATCCTAATTTTTGCAAAACAATCTTCATCTTAAAACTTAAATATAGCCTTGAACTAAAAAAACATGTCTTCACCCTCAAACAGGTATTTGGAGGATCACAAAAACAGTCCGGCGGAGCTTTTCAGGCATCCCTGTGGAGGCTGGGGACATTGAACCAGAGTGGGCGGTGTTCAAAGCCTCCATTGCCGAAGCTGCGGCGGGGAGCTGTGGTCTCGAGGTCTTAGGTGCCTCAAGGGGCGGTAACCCTCGAACCTCCTGGTGGACACCGGTGGTCAGGGAAGCCGTCCGACTGAAGAAGGAGGCCTTCCAGGATATGTTATCCCTGGGTACTCCTGACACAGTTGCAAGGTATCGACAGGCCCGAAGGGCAGCAGCCTCAGCCGTGGCCTGAGGCAAAGCAGTGGGTGTGGGAGAAGCTCGGAGAAGCAATGGAGAAGGACTTTCGGTCGGCACCAAAGTTGTTCTGGAAAACAGTCCGACACCTCAGGAGGGGGAAGCAGGGAACCATCCATACTGTGTACAGTAAGGATGGGACGCTGTTGACCTCAACTGATAGTGTGTTAGGGCGGTGGAAGGAACACTTTGAGGAACTCCTGAATCCGACAACTCCGCCCTCTATGTTAGAGGCGGAGCTGGAGTATGAAGCGGGATCAATTCCAATCTCACGGGGGGAAGTCACTGAGGTAGTTAAACAGCTCCACAGTGGCAAAGCCCCGGGGGTGGATGAGATCCGCCCAGAAATGCTGAAGGCTCTGGGTGTTGAGGGACTGTCATGGTTGACACGACTCATCAACATTGCGTGGAAGTCGGAAACAGTACCGAAGGAGTGGCAGACCGGGGTGGTGGTTCCTCTCTTTAAAAAGGGGGATCAGAGGGTGTGTGCCAATTACAGAGGCATCACATTACTCAGCCTCCCCGGGAAAGTTTACTCTAAGGTGCTGGAAAGGTGGGTCCGGCCGATTGTCGAACCTCAGATTGAAGAGGAACAATGCGGTTTTCGTCCTGGTCGTGGAACGGCGGACCAGCTTTTCACTCTCACAAGGATCCTGGAGGGGGCCTGGGAGTACGCTCATCCGGTCTACATGTGCTTTGTGGATTTGGAGAAGGCGTATGACCGGGTTCCCAGGGAGATACTGTGGGAGGTGCTGCGGGAGTATGGGGTGAGGGAGTCTCTACTCAGGGCCATCCAATCTCTGTACTCTCAAAGCGAAAGCTGTGTCCGGGTCCTCGGTAGCACGTCTGACCGATTTCCGGTGAGGGTTGGCCTCCGCCAGGGCTGCGCTTTGTCACCAATCCTGTTTGTGATATTCATGGACAGGATTTCGAGGCGTAGTCGTGGGGGAAGGGGTCTGCAGTTCGGTGGGCTAAGGATTGCACCACTGCTTTTTGCAGATGATGTGGTCCTAATGGCTTCATCGGTCTGTGACCTTCAGCACTCACTGGATCGGTTCGCGGCTGAGTGTGAAGCGGCTGGCATGAGGATCAGCACCTCCAAATCTGAGGCCATGGTTCTCAGCAGGAAACCGATGGACTGTCCACTCCAGGTAGGAAATGAAGCCTTACCCCAAGTGAAGGAGTTCAAGTATCTCAGGGTCTTGTTCTCGAGTGAGGGAACAATGGAGTGTGAGATGGGCCGGAGTATCGGAGCAGCGGGAGCGGTACTGCAGTCGCTTTACCGCACCGTTGTGACGAAAAGAGAGCTGAGCCTGAAGGCAAAGCTCTCTGTTTACCGGGCCATCTTTGTTCCTACCCTCACCTATGGTCATGAAGGATGGGTAATGACCGAAAGAACGAGATCGCGGATACAAGCAGCCGAAATGGGATTTCTCCGCAGGGTGGCTGGCATCTCCCTTAGAGATAAGGTGAGAAGTTCAGTCATCCGGGAGGGACCGCTGCTCCTTCGCGTTGAAAGGAGCCAGTTGAGGTGGTTCGGGCACCTAGTGAGGATGCCACCTGGGCGCCTCCCTAGGGAGGTGTTACAGGCACGTCCAGCTGGGAAGAGACCGAGGGGTAGACCTAGGAGCAGGTGGAGGGATTATATCTCTTCGCTGGCCTGGGAGCGTCTTTGAATCCCCCAGTCAGAGCTGGTTGATGTGGCCAGGGAAAGGAAAGTTTGGGGCTCTCTGCTGGAGCTGTTACCTCCGCGACCCTGACGGAAAAGCGGGAGAAGATGGATGGATGGATGGACAAAAACAGTTGAATGTAGCTTTTCAAACGTGTCACCACTTTATACAAGATATCCTCACTCCCAAAAAAGTGTGTGTATTTAGCTGTATCCTCTCTTTAGCTGTCTCCTTTTCTATCCAGTGGACAGTGACACCAAGGAATCCCCTCATCTTTCGGTCAGACCAAATGTCCACAGTGACTGAAACATGCTCAGTGTTGCTCAATTGAGTTTTTAATCTTGAAAGTCTCTCCCCAGCGAGGCTCTCTGTTTTTGATGTCAACGTTCTGCGACACACTTGGCTGTACTTACTGTCAATTACTGTCAGACAGTGCTGAAAACTCTTGTGTTCCACAACAGACAGGGGAAGGTTGCAATCAATAATCAAGTCGGACAGTATTGCGTTGGTGACTTCTGCTGAAATGCGCTACACGACTGTCCAATAATTGTGAGATTGAAGGCTGTTTTGGTTCATCTATGATGCTTATACTCATCTGGTATTCTTCAAATCTGTAACAGGTAAGCATATAAAACATGTCAGAAAGTCCCTTATAGCCACACGTAAATTGCATTTGAAACTATCTCCTCATATATCAATGCTAACACTGTGTTAATATTTATTTTTGTGTTATTATGAATTGTATTGTATACCCTAAGATTTTGTTTGTTTTAACATTACATTGATAAAATACATTTCCATTTAACCTAAACCTAAATTACATAAACGACCTCAAGGCAGCAGTAGACTAGCAACTCCTTTGTGCTGCAAAGTAAAATAGCCATTTTTGTCAACGGAATCTGGTGTGCTGGAGAGAGTGAGATACACTTAGTTTTCCTATCGGAAAAAATCGTCTGGCAGCAAGCTAAAATGGTACACATATTTATAATATAAAGTACATTAAACTGACCTTGATTTGATTAGGCTTGCTTTAGTTTTGCTGCTGGCAGCAGTCTACTGTGTATGAGTCACTGACTAGCTGCTAAGTACATACAATCTCGCTTCTAAAAATCCTAAACTATCCTTACACAATATTTGTATGGATACGTTCACTATTTTGCACTTTGAGCCCCATTTCTGGTTTGTCTTGGATGAAATAGTGTGTTTGACACCGACATTTTAAGGATTGGTCCCCCATGCTTCATGTAAGGGCATTCATAAAGCGGTCCTTAAATCAACCTTAAATGTTCGTTTTAAAAGATGTGCAACTCACCGAGTGGTCACTGGTTAGTGGTGATGCTCCAAAACGAGTGTCTTAGCGAAATACAGTTTCTGTTCTGTTTAATTTGCCATTTTGTATTCCAAATATCAAGCGGAAGTTAATAGCCTAGTCAGTAAGGTATCTGAAAACATAGCTAGTTCCACAATAGCAAAAAACACGGAAGGAAACCAAATATTTTGCCGATATATTTTTTAAAAACAACTACGAACACCACTTACCACTCGGTAAGTTGCTTATCCTTGAAATCGAATGTTTAGGGTTGTTTTAAGGACAATGTTATGAATGCCTGTAGCCAACTATTCTGAAGCAGGGGGTGATTCCAAATTAGCCAAAAGTTGGAGACTCGACCAATCGTCAACATTTCTATTTCATCCAAGGACCCAGAAAGGGGGCTCAAAGTGCAAAATAGTGAACTTATCCATTAATGAACCCACAGGAGATACCGTTTAGCGTGTTCGTAAGCCAAGGTGACGTTTACAGTCTCATTGATATCTAGCTAGCTAGCTAGCAATTAGCCAATAAGCTAGTGTTGGCTTTCATTCAAAACTTACCGTTCTTTGTGCAACTTCAAATGTTGAACGAAGTTGGAAGTTGTCGTGTCTCCGTCTGTTATATTCGTCCCGCATGTTTTACAGACTGCAGTTCTTTTTTTGTTGACCACCTCAATGTTTTTAAATCCAAATGAAACTACCCGTGGTATAATTTTTGCCTACTTGGCTCCTTATAGTTTGTTCCGCCTTATTGGTTTTCTAGTACTTTGATTGGTTGGATACTGTCCGATCAAAACAACATTGATCTAATTTGATTGGATGTCGTGCCACGCACACGTTACGCACACAGATGCACACAGGTGCAAAGAGAGATAGCGCTGTCCATGTCAACATACTTTTTCATCTTTGGGTTTGGGGAATGTAGCAAGTCTTTTCGAGTCAAAAGGGGCAAGTCCAAGTCCAAATGTGAGTCACTGATGTTAAAGTCCAAGTCAAAGTGCAAGACTTTTTAGATTTTGTCAAGTCAAGTCTAAAGTCGTCAAATTCCTGACTCGAGTCTGACTCGAGTCCAAGTCATGTGACTTGAGTCCACAACTCTGGCGATTTCCAAGAAGTTATCCAGCGTCGTAGTACCTGAGTTAACCCTGAAGTTACCCCGCTTACCCCAAATCCTGTCTTGTAAAACAGGCCTCTGCCTCACCTTTCGGGATCTTGAACTTGTTGTCCTTTTTGTACCACAGACAGCCTCGTTCATTGTTCACAATCCGGACAGGATACTCTGTGTCCGGACAGTCAGTCGCTTTCAAAGCGAAATCGGTCGCTGTGCCATGAAGAAGAAGAAGACGAGAATCAGGAATCTGGTGAATCAGGTGGTCATTTTGAATTCATGTTTTTAATTTGTAGCATCAGCTGTGTTTGTACTGACCAATAAATTTGTTCTCAGCGGGGAGGTAGAGTTCAGGGTTGAGTTCCAAGTCTCCCGCCCAGCGCTGAGCCCACTCTTCTTGGATGTCTGATGAGACAAAACAAAAACCTCCCAACTTTAATATCATTTATTTTTTCTCTTTAGAACGTTGTTTGGTAAAAGCAGCTATTGCCTTCCTTGCCTGCACGTTTACATTAAAATCAATAAAATGTCTTTAAACAATTAGTTTGTGTCAACTGAAATTACATTTTGCATTCCTTGATTCTCAAATCTTCACAAACAATAGATAAAAGCTGCTCTGACATTAATCACAACATAGTACCTCAAGATATAAAAGATAAATAACTGTAATGAGACGCTATGATGTGTCTGTCTGTGTTTTGTGTTGATTATGTGTGTGTGCGTATGTGTATCTCGTACCCTCCTTACTGTAGCAGGTACCAAACCATTTCTCTCTGAGTTGACAGTGACCTTCGTTGTCCGGTGACAGCAGAAGCAGGTTTGCTCTGTCAGGAGTCAGTAGTGACAGAGCAGCACTAATAACCTGAAAGCAACACAAACATAAAAACACAATATGGTTAGGAAAGGGTTTCATTGGCATTTGCCTGTCCCTTCTAACCCAAAAAACTCTACTAGAGGATAGTTAAAGGAAAAATGTCAAAGACAATGATCACAACAGGCCCCTGCCAATTTTTTAAGTTTGCCCACTTAAGAAATTAAAAGTCTATACTTTTAATGGTATGTTTATATTAACAGTGAGAGACAGAATATCAAAAATTAAATCCAGAAATGTACATTAAAAAATATATATAAATTGATTTGCATTTAATTGGGGGAAATAAGTATTTGATTTCCCTGCAACCAACAAGAATTCTGGCTCCAATGGTGCGGTTAAATAGGTCTCCTCGCTTTAAGAAAGTACCCCTAATATCAACTCTTTACCTGGATAAAAGACAGCTGTCCAAAGTCACTAAATCAGATTACAACCTCTCCACCGAGGGCAAGACCACAGACAGGTCTTGTGATCATGTTGGAACTAATGTCTAAGGACATCACAGACAAGATTGTAGACCGATACAAGGCTGGAATAGAAGACAAGACCACCAACAAGCAGCTTGGTGAGAGAGAGACAACTGGTTTGATTATTAGAGAATGGAAGAAGCACAAAATGACCATCAATCACCCTTGGTCTGGGGCTCCACGATCTAAGATCTCGCCTCTTGGGGCATAAATGATCATAAGAAAGGTGAGGGGTCAGCCAACAACTGCACAGGAGGCACTTGTGAATGATCTGAAGGCAGCTGGGACAACAGTCACCCAGAAAACTATTGGTAACACACTGCGCCATAATGGATTAAAATCCTGTATCGCCTGCAAGGTCCCTTGCTCAAGAAGGCACATGTACAGGCCATCTGAAGTCTGCCAATGAACCTCTGAAGGATTAAGAGAATGCTTATGAGAAGGTGATGTGGTCAGATGAGACCAAATTCAAGATCTTTGGCATCAACTCCACAAGTCGTGTTTGGAGGAAGAGAAATGCTGACTATTACTCCAAGAACACCATCCCCAGCATCAAGCATGGAGGAGGAAACCTTATGCTTTGGGGGGGGGTTCTCTGCTAAGGGACAGGGCGATTCACCACATCGAAGGGATGATGGAGGGGGCGATGTATCGTAAAATATTGGCTGATAACCTCCTTCCCTCAGTGAGGACACTGAAAATGGGACATGTATAGGTCTTCCAGCATGACAATGACCCAAAACATACGGCCAAGGCAACTAAGGAGTGGCTAAAGAAGAAGCCCATTAAGGTGATGGAGGGGCCTAGCCAGTCTCCGGACCTCCATAATAGAAAATCTGTGGAAAGAGCTGAAGCTTTCAAAACCTTAAGGATTTTGAGAAAATCTGCAGAGAGGAGTGGACCAAAATCCTTCCTGAGATGTGAGCAAACCTGGTGACCAACTACAAGAGGCCTCTGCCCTCTGTGCTGTCCAACAAGGCTTTCTCCACCAAGAACTAAGGCATGTTTTGCAAGGGGATCAAATACTTATTTCCTTCACTGTATATGAACTGATACAGATTTGCTGTCCTTATGACGTAATGACCGAAATGTGGGCTGGCTTTGCATTGAACTCTGGCAACGTCCCACCCACGTGACATGTCCCAACATATCGTCCCCAATATACAGTCTGCGAGCTGAATCCCCTCCCGAGCTGTGGAGTTGTTATATATACTGTATATAGTCACTGTTGTAGTGGTAAACACTGAGAAAGTAAGTGTTTCAGAAATAATGCTTGATGTGTTTTTGAACGTAAAATGGGGTTTAATCACGGCAGTGCTTGGCTGAGTTTCTCAGTTAGAAACTTCTCTCTTCACAAAGGATAGAGAGCTGCATGACACTCCAAAGGGTCGTGGCCAGCGGCAGCTAGTTCATTTAAAGCTACAGTCACAGAATCAGCACTTCAGGAACAGGGCTGAAATAGAGGGGGATGAGGCATGCTACAATCTGTTTGGTATTTTGAGCAAAACACTTCAGAGACAGGTTCTGTATAGATATGGCCCTACAAGATATTGTTCATATATAGCATAATAGGAGTTCTTCAAAGTGGAAGGAAGGACAGAATTGATACACACAAAAATGTAAGAGATCAGTATGCATGAATAGGAACCTAAGTGATAATCGGCAATGTATGACGTAATTTATCAGAGGATGTTACACTGAACCACCTTCACATATAAACAACAAAGAGAAAGAACACTGGTTTGACAGCCAGGTGGGAGGGGAGCTTTTTTGAAGTAAAGTTGAAGTATAATTGGGCCCCCGCTAGCGGCCCATATCCTAGGGCAGACTCATCGCTTCGAAGTCCCTGGGTTCGAACCTGACCTAGGGACAGTTTTATGCGTGTCATCTCATCTGTCTCATTTTTCAACTCTCTCTCACCAGTAAAGACATTCTTTCAAGATGGCGCCAAGGATGGCTGCCGTGTCTCAAGCTCCTCAGCAACTCCACATCTTAGTGTTTTTATTGTTTTACTTTGTTGGTTGTTTTTAACTTTTTTTGCAACATGCAAACCGCCCAAGCGAGCCCTATCATCCAATATGATACAGAACAACTTTTACACATCAGGTCGCTGGTGGACAGCAATAATCCACGACGACCTGCAAACAATGGAGAGTCTCTGTGTTTACCTGCTGGAGCTCTACCTGTGGAGCGCAGGAGGAAGAGACCACGAGGTTCCCGGGCCGGGGTCCTGGTCACGCTGAGGAAACGTGAAAACAGGCCTCCTCTACCGAGTTTACTTCTGGCAAATGTCCAATCCCTGGATAATAAGCTGGACGAACTCCGTAGCAGGATGGCATTTCAACGGGACATTAAGACCTGTAATGTTTTGGTTTTCACGGAGATTTGGCTTGACCCCTCGATACCAGACGCAGCCATTGCTCCACACGGATTCTCCATTCATCGACAGGACCGGACAATAAACTCAGGGAAGAGCAAGGGAGGAGGTGTGTGCTTCATGATTAACAACAAGTGGTGCTCAGAGGTGGAGATTATTTCTTCGGACTGTTCTCCCAGCCTAGAGCACATCATGATCGGATGCCGGCCTTTTTATCTGCCGAGGGAGTTCACATCGGTTGTTCTAACAGCAGTGTATGTTCCGCTGCAGGCTGACAACAACACAGCGCTGGAGGAGCTGTATGGGATTATCGACAGGACAGAGACTTCTCGGCCAGAGGCCACATTTATTGTGGCCGGGGATTTTAACAGACCCAACATGAAGAAAGTCCTGCCGAAATACTATTAGCATGTCAGCTGCCCCACGCGCGGTGGAAATACACTGGACCATGTTTACACTCCTTTCCGGCATGGATATAAAGCCCTCCCCCGCCCCCCCTTCGGCAAGTCAGACCACATATCTCTTCTTCTGCTCCCCGTTTACCGGCAGAGACTGAAGAGGGATCGACCTGTGACGAGGACAGTGCAGAGTTGGTCGGAGCAGTCTGACTCTGCTCTCCGCCACTGCTTTGGCATCACGGAGTGGTGTGTGTTTGAGGAGGACGATATAAACACACACACTGACGCGGTCATTTGCTACATCGGCAAATGCATCGATGACGTCGTGCCGCGGATTACTGTACGGACATTCCCAAATGAGAAGCCCTGGATAAACGGCGAGGTCCGAGCTAAACTTAAAGCACGGCGGCGGTGATTTGGATGAGTACAGGAATTCCAGGTATGCACTCCGGAGAGCTATTAGCAGTGCGAAAAGACAATACAAGGACATGGTGGAGTCGAACTACAAGGGCTCCAATGCCAGAAATATGTGGTCTTGACTAAAAACAATAACAGACTACAAAAGGACAACGAGTGGTGCTGAGGAAGTGTCTGCATCTCTCCCAGATGAACTGAACACATTTTATGCACGCTTTGAGAAGCCCCCGGCTGTGGAGGCACAGAAGGCCCAGGATCCCTGCTGACTGGTTTTAACCAGTGCAGATGTGTGTAGATCTCTGAAAAGGATCAACGCACACAGGGCTCCTGGACCTGATGGCATCCCTGGCCGTGCTCTCAAGGTGTGTGCAGTTCAGCTGGCAGATGTGTTCACAGACATTTTCAATAGGTCACTGCTCCAGTCTGTAGCCCCCACATGTTTTAAAGAGTCCATCATTGTCCCTGTCCCCAAAAAGACAAAACCCATCTGCCTCAATGCACTGCAAAAAATGGAAATCTGTACAAGTGTAAAAAACTTGAATTCAGCATTTTGGTCTCATTACACTTGTTTTTGAATGTATTTTCTTAGTAAGACTGAATCTTGTTAAGATTATTTGACTTGTTTCAAGAAAATTAATCTTTTTCATCCTACCTGAATAATACAACTAATTCTGAGCAGCTTTTTTCTTAAAATAGCACACATTACTGACTGAGTCGCGTTAACATTTAGACTGTGAGTACATTTTTACTTGTTTCAAGACAATAAGACAATCCATATTAACCTGGTTTAAGAACTGACCCTATCTCATTAAGATATTCCAGCTAATCAACTGTGATTGCATACAAATTGATAGGGCCATTGAGATTGTCATTCATGATTTATAGCTTTGAGATTCTGAACCTCACCGGTGACCCATTCACTGTTTGCAGAACAAAGTAAACTAGAATACATCATAACTACATCATACAGCTTATAATAATAGAAGCTCTGCCTTAAGGATTAACATAAATAAAGCAAACAATTTCTTCTGTGCTGATTTACTCATTTATTTTAATACATCATACCTTCTCATACAACAAAACATCAGTCAGTTCATATTTACTCATAACATACGTTCTACTATTGAATGGTACTGGGTGGTATGCAGTGTAATCAGGTAGTGATTCTAAATTTGTAAACTCTGTTGCCTGTGCAGCATTTGGCACAGCAATTTCATATGATTGTAAATCTGTATCCCATTTCAATGTGTCAAACACTTGATATTCACAGCAAAATAAAGATGAATCAATAACATAAATATTACTTATTAGTCCAAAAATAGGGAGCCCATCATTTGAGTCTGTGATTATTAAAGTCTTTCCACTAATGTACTTGTTGCCATTAAGAGACACCCATTTCACAGAGATTACATGATGGAAACTGTCAATATTCAAAAAATCTCTAATCTTTGAACTGACATATGCCTCTGAGGCCTCTGATACCGCTGATGTGGGGCCTAATTCTTTTTCATGAGCAAATATATTGTTTGTTTGATAGGTACTTTCGACAATTTTGCTATGATTTACAAGAGATTTGCAGACATTTTTATAATTTAATTTAGAGGACCACTGTTTAAAAAAACAATGCTTAGACTCAAACCTCATGCACATGTGTCTCGTCAAAGGACCCAGTGCTTCAATTTGTGAAGGTAAATGTAGCATATAATGTTGCTTAGGGGTTATGTTGTTGTCCGGGAAAAGTTGCCTAAATTGTTTCAGATGCTGCTCTATCATTACTCTCAGTTTTTGTAAGGTTTCCTTCATCACAATAGGAGCAAAAAGGATGTGAGTTATTTCAATTAATTCTATGATAAACTGTACATAGACATTGTCCTTGATGCTGTTCATAATAAAAGGGAATATCTTCAGAAATATCAGCATCTGTCCAGAAGACTGTTTTATTTTGTTATCATCAGATGCCATTGTACTGACACTGATTGGACATGGCTTGTCACGTATATCCCTGGTTGAATATGGAAAACCTTGTATACCTGAATTTATAGAGTCTAGATCAATATGCCCTGACAAAATAATGTGCTTCAATGCACATTTTATTTCCTGTTGAACAACACCCTCAAGCATGATGTGCATTATATCTTGAGGGGTTTGTTGAATAAGATCATAGCCTGGAAAATCTATAAGTTTACTCCTTCTATTTATACCATAGGTAGTCATGAGGGCATTTTTAAGAGAGGTACTGGCCCTCTCTATTTCTCTGCACTGTCTGATGTGACTTTGTAATGTTCTTAGGGTAAAACTATTTTCATCAAATTGGTTTTGCATTGTCTCAAAGTCACACTCACAATGCCTACACTTACTGAAAGCAAACCCAACTCCGACTTTAAACCCAGCCAGGTCATGCTGAGCAAGGGTATCACCACATATTGATATTACTGCACCATATAATATAGTCTCACTATTTCCAACTTGAATGTTGACACCATTGTACAGTTCCTTCAAATCCTGTTCAATTCTTGTTAATATAACATCAGCACCAGCCTCTGAGATATCCTTAGCTTTTGCAATGGCAAGAAGTCTTATGGCAGCAAGCTTAGACCTAAACTTGGGGTTAATGTTTCCTACAGTATAATAAAACATGAGTAATTTGTTCATAGAGGTATGGGGTCCAAGAGGGTTGCAAATCTCTATTTCGTCTGAATACAAAATTAACTGTAAAGCAGTTGGCTTAACAGAAAACAATGGATGAGTTCTGAAAAGGCTGCCATTCACAATGTCACGGAGATATCCATTTTTGTTACAATTTTCTGGTGGATTACTGACCATGCTAAAAATTCTAGGGTTGGATAGCAGTTGCTGTAGACTCTTGATAAGAGGAACATAGAAAAAAACTTTGTTTCTAATGGTAAGAACCCTTGAAGAGCCTCGCTTAACTCTACACAGTCTTTGTGAAATTATAACCTCCTCTGGTTCCACTGGTTTAAAAAGTTCCTCAATGGTTTGGTCCTGCATGTAAGTTGTAGTCAAGTTGGCAAATGGATCTGGAAAACCCTCAAACGTTGCCAAAACCTCATTTTGGAGCTGGTCAATGCTGACTGAAGGATCATGTCTATCAAAGACATCCATCACTCTGTCCTGCAAGGTTCCTACAACAGCCATTTGTAACTGCTGTGTTTTCCCTATAATCCTGTTGGTATTACCCTGTAGTGAGAAGAGGCAGAAAAGCATGCTATTACGGCATTACAAAGACTATGAATGACAGGATATGGGTGAAAACATAAAAGGTGTCACTCAGAAGAATTTAAAGTAGTATTCACATCTTTTATTGCAAAAAAATGAAAGTAAAAATGAGATCTGTCCTCGGTAAAAACCATAAAATCACAAAAAAGCATATCCTACCCGAGAAAGACAGCATGTTTCACGAACATCCACGGTAAAGGCAGCTGCATGTCTGGTCAATTCCTGTTAAAGAAGCAGATTAAGCTTGTTCAGTGACTGTTGTCAAAGTTGTTTTTGCCAGTGCCATTTGCATTACAGACAATGATGAATTCTGAATTTGCTCAAATTCACAACTAAGTTTACACCGGCTTACTCAGAATTCTATAAAATGACAATAACAAACGAACCATTGATCAAATTCTGAAGCTCAACATTCAAGATTCTATATAGGCCTACTGTGTTTTCATGTATGCTACTATCAAATAGGGACGTGTTAAAATTAGAGGTTCTTCTTTGCTTTCAACACATTAAGACCATTATGATGACCATTCCTAAGAGACTGGGTTAGGGTTAGAGTGGGGAGGTCCCAGAACCAGACCTAGGAGAAAATGTTCCTCAGCTGGCGAGCCCTCATGTCTGAGCAAGTGGAGACATTGAAGCACCTCATTGACCCATTTATCTGACTACTGTGCAGCATGTTGAGAATTTGCTGGAGGAATGTTAAGGTAATGGTATACCTGTATGTATGATATCTGCCGCATTCCCTCATGTGTGCAGGACTTTGCGTTTGTGTAGTAACCATGGCAACGAGCAATCTTAGTTCAGTTGCCCCACGGCCTATTCGTGGATATCACTCACGTCATTAATTTCAGTTCTTGCAGTAGTTGTTGTATTTAGAGCTAGACTAACAACTAGCCTAGAACTACTGCAAGAACTGAAATTCACGCATATTGATTTGACACCTCTTTTTATGATGACGCCACTCAATTGTTGACGCACCGCTACTGCAAATGGTTGAAGCAACATTTGATCAATGTTTGTATGCCTACCTTTTCCTTGTTAGGTTGCAGTGGTTGAATCCCCCCGCTCTCTTGGCAAGCGTCATCTTGTCTAAAGTCAACCTGCGTTGTGTTCTGCCTCATATTGGTAGTTGGAGTAGAATCTTGAACTTGGTGGGTAGCTGGAGTAATGCAGTTGGAAAAAATAGGTAGGCCCATGTCGAATCGTTCACCTCCATGGCACCTTGAGCTAACTGGAATGCAATCCCTGGGCGGACGACCATTGGCGAGGTACGCTGCATGCCTACGCTTGATGTGATAATAGAACGAATTGAATACCCGGTATTCTTCTTTGCACCCATCGATTCCACAAATCACACGGAAGTTTCTACTACGTCCATGCGCCGTGTTAATATGGCTTAAAAATACTTTTAAAGTCAGTGCAATAAATGCAAAGCAAATCACACATCGCCAACCAGCCATCTTCACAAACTGTTCCTAACATGCATTGCCATTGATTGAAAACCGCTGCGTTTTGCATTTTGCAGGCTACTTCGCTTTCGCGCGTTGGACAATTCCATACAAAACCTCGGGGGGGTGGGGTGACTGACCTAATGTGAATTGTGTGATTGCACCCAGCCTCTTTTATCCAAATATTCAATTTCCTTTTCAAAACTGTAGACGAATCTTTTATTGACTGCTATAATTGACTACTTCATAACTCTTCGATTTTATTTCACAATTCCATGCACTCCCAATTCAGGCTGACTTGGATTCGCCTAACGACTTTGTTCCCGCTCAAAAATATATGCACGTTCTTTTACCCTGGCTGCTGCAAGGACAAGAAGACGAGAAGGAAATAAGAAGATAAATATACGCTATAAGGTGTGTATGAAACTTTCAGACAATAGAGGGTTGAAGATTATTTCAGTCAAAGATCATTTGAGTACATTTTTAACGGAGTCGAGGTTCCGGTAAATTAAAAAAAAAACTATTGGAAAAGGGGGCTAAAACTTGGTGCACCTTGCACAATCTCCAGATGGCTAATGCGTTTTAACATGGCGGAGCCCCAGGACTGTTACCGGCAAATATATTATGTGAATAAAGGTTATCTACACGACTTTTATTAGTCTAATTGACTCTGTTTGTTGTTTATATGCTAGACGAGTGCTGTGAAGTCAAACAGAATATTGTAGGTCATGACTGAAGCACAAAAACGTTTCAGCCTTATAGTTAGCTTGCCGCTAACACTTAAAACCAAACCCATTAGAATACATAGTAGCTAGCGATTAGCTAATTAGCTGCTAATAAGTTATAACGTTTAATTTATTGCTGTTTACTTTGCAGGTGAGCATATTTAGAGAGAATAACCCACCCCAAGAGTAGCGATTTCAGTTACTACGTGGAATTTCAGTATTCAATGATTGCTTTATTAGCAGCTAATCTGTGCCATTAGCGCTGCACTTGAACGTGACAAAAGGGACAAGTGATTACATTTGGTGGTGCTCCGGATCAGCGTGTAGATGTTATGGCATCAGTAACCCAATGGTTTTGGCGGAGGTTTGCGCTCTCTGAGTGCTTCTAGTTACATACCAGTATGTTTTCTGCATTTTATTTTTTTCCTATTAGTCCTTTTTTTTTAGTCGTTTTCTCGTCAAATACATACAGTGGGGCAAAAAAGTATTTAGTCAGCCACCAATTGTGCAAGTTCTCCCATTTAAAAAGATGAGAGAGGCCTGTAATTTTTATCATAGGTATACCTCAACTATGAGAGACAGAATGAGAAAAGAAATCCAGGAAATCACATTGTAGGATTTTTAATGAATTAATTGGTAAATTCCTCGGTAAAATAAGTATTTGGTCACCTACAAACAAGCAAGATTTCTGGCTCTCACAGACCTGTAACTTCTTCTTTAAGAGGCTCCTCTGTCCTCCACTCGTTACCTGTATTAATGGCACCTTTTTGAACTCGTTATCAGTATAAGACACCTGTCCACAACCTCAAACAGTCATACTCCAAACTCCACTATGGCCAAGACCAAAGAGCTGTCAAAGGAGACCAGAGACAAAATTGTAGACCTGCACCAGGCTGGGAAAACTGAATCTGCAATAGGTAAGCAGCTTGGTGTGAAGAAATCAACTGTGGGAGCAATTATTAGAAAATGGAAGACATACAAAACCACTGCTAATCTCCCTCAATCTGGGGCTCCACGCAAGATCTCACCCCGTGGGGTCAAAATGATCACAAGAACGTGAGCAAAAATCCCACAACCACACGGGGGGACCTAGTGAATGACCTGCAGAGAGCTGGGACCAAAGTAACAGAGGCTACCATCAGTAACACACTACGCCGCCAGGGACTTAAATCCTGCAGTTCCAGACGTGTCCCCCTGCTTAAGCCAGTACATGTCCAGGCCCGTCTGAAGTTTGCTAGAGGGCATTTGGATGATCCAGAAGAGGATTTGGAGAATGTCATATGGTCAGATGAAACCAAAATAGAACTTTTTGGTAAAAACTCAAGTCGTCGTGTTTGGAGGAGAAAGAATGCAGAGTTGCATCCAAAGAACACCATACCTACAGTGAAGCATGGGGGTGGAAACATCATGCTTTGGGGCTGTTTTTCTGCAAAGGGACCAGGACGACTGATCCGTGTAAAGGAAAGAATGAATGGGGCCATGTATCGTGAGATTTTGAGTGAAAACCTCCTTCCATCAGCAAGGGCACTGAAGATGAAGCGTGGCTGGGTCTTTCAGCATGACAATGATCCCAAACACACCGCCAGGGCAACGAAGGAGTGGCTTCGTAAGAAGCATTTCAAGGTCCTGGAGTGGCCTAGCCAGTCTCCAGATCTCAACTCCATAGAAAATCTTTGGAGGGAGTTGAAAGTCTGTGTTGCCCAGCGACAGCCCCAAAACATCACTGCTTTAGAGAGATCTGCATGGAGGAATGGGCCAAAATACCAGCAACAGTGTGTGAAAACCTTGTGAAGACTTACAGAAAACGTTTGACCTCTGT
This sequence comes from Eleginops maclovinus, assembly GCF_036324505.1. NCBI lineage: Eukaryota > Metazoa > Chordata > Actinopteri > Perciformes > Eleginopidae > Eleginops > Eleginops maclovinus. The sequence continues at coordinate 61,184 of NC_086357.1, read as the reverse complement.
CATTGCCACCAAAGGGTATATAACAAAGTATTGAGATGAACTTTTGTTATTGACCAAATACTTATTTTCCACAATAATTTGAAAATAAATTCTTTAAAAATCCTACAATGTGATTTCCTGGATTTTTTTTCTCATTCTGTCTCTCATAGTTGAGGTATACCTATGATAAAAATGACAGGCCTCTCTCATCTTTTTAAATGGGAGAACTTGCACAATTGGTGGCTGACTAAATACTTTTTTGCCCCACTGTAAGTGCACTTAATGTCCAAAATGGCCGCCACTTTCACAAATACGTCAAACTCACGTGTCTGTAAAGGGTCAATACTTAACCTAAACAATTCTGCCTGGTTTTAAAGGCTGGTTCTGCACGATTTTCTGTCTAATGTATAGCTTGGATGTTATGACAGTATGTTGTTTTTATTCACAGTTAACCGAGTGAGTTGGATCCAGCTGCTTTACTCAACGGATGGACGGCAATATGGAAAAGTTAGACCGTGTGGCCAAAGACATCTTAACAGGTAAGTGATAACGTGATACAGTGATGATGGTGCTCATGTTTGAATGTAAATGAAGATAGTGTCAATTTTATCATTTGTGTATGCTAATTTCATTTCAAATTATAGTTCATTACAATAGGCTAGTTGTATGAGCTTGCTGAATGGGATTTTTAGACAAATGGAATCAAAAGTATTTGGATCAACAAACTGGATCAGATCAGAAGATAATGTGAATGTTGCTGTAAATAACAAAAGTGAAAGTGACCTTATGGGTCAATCTTGGTGTCAGCTGTGCATTCACTATACAGTTTTGTTCTGTCTAAGGCATTCAGCAAGCTCATACAGTAGAGCCACAATAAATCCCTAAACTAAAAATTACATTAAATCAGAGATACTTTTCACTTACTCGTCAATAGAATCTCCCACACACTAAAATAATGTTAAATGACAGTCACTGGGGCTTCAGTGAACCTCATCTGTTGATTAATCTGATTCAGCTGATGTTCTGTACCTTTTGTCTCTTGTTTGTGACACAGCTGCCAATATCGATATGGAGGCACTGAAGACGCTTTCGAGAGAAGAGCTTCGTGACCTCTTCCCAGGGCCTGACCATTTTTTACGTAGAAAATGTATATGGGATCTGTGTCACCCTGTGGTAAGCAACGTTTTTTAAACCTCATGTACAACCAGTGGTTAACTCATTCATGCCAGATGCTTTTGTGTCATATCCATTGATGGCAGTGGATAGAGAAAAAAGCACAGTTTGCACACATACAGTAGCCTACATGCACAGAGACTACGGTGGAAAAGTACTTGACTGGACTGGAGTTTTGTTAAATGTCTGTTGGGGAGTTTGAGCCCAAGTTTGGTATCTAGGCGATTGGATTCAGTTTTGTTCATGCTCATATTTAGTGTGCCACCCACTAACCATGTCCCATTATACAAACACTATAATCCATCTACAATGGTTTATCGTCTTCGTTTTTGCTAAGAGTTAGGTTTATTATAGGCCTATAAATAGGCTATTCAATATCATGGGGTATGGTATTGTCACTCTTTTCCCACCTCTCTCTCTCTCTCTCTCTTTCTCTCTCTCATACCAAGTTGCCTCATCTTATGTGTTCAATCAATTGTCCTCTGTGTTGGTATGTTCTGAAATTTTATTTGTTAAATCAATTAAGCATTGGTTTTCTGACTAGTTTTTGCTGATTCCTTTACAGGAGAAGGCCTCATGCAGCTCTTCTGCCGCCTCCATTGAGGTCAGCGACGGAAAAGAGTGTGCAGCCACTGGAACCAGTAGTGGGGGAAGTGACAGCAAAGAGGAGGAGAAGGGGGGGTGGACTACATACAGAACACTTACACTGCCAAGCCCCCAATATGTCATATACACTGATACTGAATTGGAGAATGTGAAATCATACTTTTTTCAGTTGAAAAGACTTGGGAGAGCAGGAGAGTGTGAGCTCTCCAAAGAGCTAACATGTAGACTGATCCGCAATACAATAACCAACATGGTGTCAGCAGTGAGGGCATTGCACTGTGAAGAGAAGCAGTATCCATCGAAGGAGGACCTCGTAGCCATGGCCAAACGCCTGGTGATCTACTATCCCATGCTCTCTGATAAGCTTGACATACAGCGTCCATGGGTAAGTATTGCTTTCAATGTAATAAAGTACCTCAAATCGCACACTTGTTTACAGAGGCCTTTGGTTGTTCATTCCACCGTCTCCCATACATGCACCCATTACATTAGGTAACATACTTGTATGGTAACATACCTAAACCTATTATTGCTATTATTATTATTTAATGATACACGTTGTAGAAGGGTACGGTAAAAAGGCTTTATTATTCTGATTTGGGTAATGTTTGACACAGAATGGAGTAGATTTTAAAGTTGTTTTTTTTTTTTTTTTTTTTTTTCCTTAGCAAATGTGGATATTTGACAATGTCTTGGTCTTTGTATTTTCTGCCTAGATTGAAGTCTACAAACGGCTGCAAAAGAGAATCCACAATGTTCGATCACCGAAGAAAAGCCAGGGTGGCACTCCTGCAAGGGGGAAGAGAAAACTGAAATATATGGATGCCGATGACACTGATGATTCCACCACATCTACCATTCTTCTTTCGGCAAGCCCCAACAGCAGCACCCCTAGCACCCCTGAGGTCCTCACTCCGCCCTCCACACTCCCTGAGGTCCACACCCCATCAACAAGCACTCCAGTGAAAGAGGCAGCTGTTGGTAAGTGTATTGGATTTCACATTTTCATTTAGCCTTACAAGCAAATTGTATTTACTCTATTTCGGATTAGTAAAACCAGACCCTCTCGAAATGAATGGGGAAACATGACTAATAGACTTATAGATAATTATCAGTTGCGAGAAGTTGATTATACTGATGTGTATAACCGGGATAACGGCCATACTGCTGTTACGAACTGTCCTCATTTATTTATTTCTTCAGCGCTCTGTCTCCTCTTATACAAATTGTCTCATGATGGCTATGGTTATAAAAGGGGGACTCTGTTGGTAGGTTGCCCCAATGGGTTATCTTTCTAGCCTACCGTGCAAGAAACACTGTCCGAACAAAAAAACGACATGTTTTCAGTTCTGACAAGTCAAAGGCAGCCGGAGTTATCTTCTGTGCCGCCACTGATTGAGATTATAAATGTAATGATGTGATGTTTTAATCCCTATTTAAATTTAGGACACGACAGTAGGATGGCTCAGGCAAGGCACTACAGACATCTCCAAGGGATGTGCCGGAAGAATAAACAAAACCAAGACGATGTGTCACAGCTCCTTGACCTTGAATTTGAGGGAAGACGGCAGTTCATCGATTCGGAGACCCTCAAGGAAGCCGACAGACCTGGCAAAATCCTTGAGGCCTACTCGTGCTTCAAGAACATAGACCATGTAAGTACACTCACTACTCAGAATTAAGGGAAGAATGTACCCGTCAGCCTTTATCCTTGTATTTTAAGAAAAACACTAGTTGTATTAATCCCCTTTTTTTGCAATATAATGCCAAGGTTCTTGAGGAGCTGAGGCGAATAGTGGCAAAGGACAACGCACATTTTGTGAAAGAGCTGAAGGAGCGCTGGGCAGACTACACAACCAAACTTTCCTTTTATGGTGTCTATAAGAAGGTCCTGAAGCCACCGGTGGGACCTCCTGCTGGTAAGGTTTTGCAATCCTTCTGAAATTACAATTGCAAATTGCACTATTTGTTGTTTCACTGAGTAGCTCCAATTACTCTGTCTAACTAAGTAACTCAATTCTCACTCTCTCTCTGTCTCTATGTAGATGAGCAAGCCATTGACCTGATCATCTCCCTGCCAGTTATGTTCCCTTCTGGTTATCCCGCACCAAAGAAGATGTCATCTCCATCAGAGGCACTCATTCATGTTCTGCAGGTGAACCAACTTAATTACATAACCTTCTGCAAGATAAAATATCTTTAACATTTGGCAGGTTTGAGCCTCACTCTTGACTACACCATCAAAGTGTCCTTGAGCTAAAGTTTTATCTTGTGTTGATGTTCAGCCCACAGAGGCCCCAGACGTTTATCTTAGAAGACGGCCACTAGCCACACCGTTCATCCTGGTAGGAGAGGAGGACTGCTTCCTCTGCGCCGGAAATGCCCCTGTTGCGTCCTTTGGAAGGAGCAGTCTTGCGGAGTCGGTCCTGTATATCATGGCGTACTACTACGCATTTCACATGACATACCCAAAATGTGTGTCATCGGTTCTGTTATTCCTTCAGACTGAGGTCTTAGGTGATGCTATTCATGAGAGAGACCAAACAACAGCTTTTAAACGTGCCAAAGCCGACTGGCAGGCCTTTCTTATGTAGGGTGTATTAGAGATGCACATTGTCTGAATAGTTAAATATGTCATGTGAAATGCGTAGTAGTACGCCATGACAACAGTTGTGTGTGACAATATGCCCTGACAAAATAATGTGCTGCACATTTTATTTCCTGTTGCATAAGGGCAACAGTTTTTTTTTTTTTTGTTCATTAAAGGCTGCTTGTCAAGCTGATAAAAGATGAATAAAACAAAATGTTTTGAAGTTTTTGTCAAGTGTATTTTTCTCATACATTTACTACACCTAAACAAGAAATTAATTCTAGTTAAGAAAATAAGTATTCTAGCTAAGAAAATCAGACTAATTTTAAGCCTTTAAATGAGCTGGTATCAAGTACATTTGCCTTGTTTTTAAGCCTCTTGTATGCTTGTTTTGAGCAATTATTGGTAAGAGGACATTTGATTCTAAGCAATAATGACTAATAAATGAGAAGAAATTGCTTGAAATAAGAGAAAAAATCATAACAAGTAAAAGAAAAAAATAGATTTTTATACTTGATATAAGTTTTTTGTATGCTCACTACTTGGATATTATTTTCTTGTTTTAAGAAATCTTACCAAGTCCCATTTGCTTGCTGCACTGGCAGATTATTTTACTCAAAATAAGCAATTTTTCACCTAAAACACTATATATTTTTCTTATTTTTTAGAGGGCATTTTTTGCAGTGTGACTACCGCCCAGTTGCACTCACCTCCATCATCATGAAGTGCTTTGAGCGGTTAGTCAAAACTTTTATCACCTCCTCCCTCCCTGACTCACTGGACCCCCTGCAGTTTGCCTACAGAGCAAACAGGTCCACGGATGATGCCATCTCCCTCACCCTCCACACTGCCCTCTCCCACCTGGACCGGAGGAACACTTATGTGAGAATGCTGTTCATTGACTACAGTTCAGCATTCAACACCATTGTGCCCTCCAAGCTCATCATTAAGCTCAGGGACCTTGGGCTCAACAGCGCCCTCTGTGACTGGATCATGAGCTTCCTAACGGGCAGATCCAAGGCAGTGCGGATGGGGAACATCACATCCTCCACCTTGACCCTCAACACCGGAGCCCCTCAGGGTTGTGTGCTCAGCCCTATCCTCTACTCCCTGTTCACGCACGACTGCGTGGCCACACACAGCTCCAACACCATCATCAAGTTTGCTGACGACACGACCGTCATCGGCCTGATCACAGATGGCGACGAGACGGCGTACAGAGAGGAGGTCAGAGCCCTGTCATCTTGGTGCCAGGACAACAAACTCCATCTCAACGTCAGCAAAACAAAGGAGCTGATTGTGGACTATAGGAAGAGGCAGAGAGAAGCACACACACCCATCACCATCGACGGGACTCCTGTGGAGAGAGTCAGCAGCTTCAGGTTCCTCGGGGTAAACATCAGTGAGGACCTGACATGGACACATCACACCAGGGTCATATCCAAGACAGCTCGACAGCGGCTCTTCCTCCGCAGGCTGCGGAAGTTCAACATGGACTCCAGGATACTCTGCAACTTCTATAGGTGCACCATTGAGAGTATCCTGACTGGCTGCATCACGGCCTGGTATGGCAGTTGCACCGCCCTCAACCGTAAGACTCTACAGAGGGTGGTGAAAACTGCTCAGCACATCACCAGGACGAAGCTGCCAGCTATGGAGGACCTCTACACCCAACGGTGTAGGAAGAAGGCCGGTAGGATATTAAAGGACCCCCATCACCCCAGCAACAATCTGTTCTGTCTGCTGCCGTCTGGCAGACGGTACCAAGACCACCAGACTCAGAGAGAGTTTTATACCACAGGCTATAAGACTGCTGAACTCCTGAGCTCTGTGAATGTCTACTCACATCTGTTTATAGTACACACATATATACATATCTGCCATACATATCTGTTTATAGTACACATATCTATATATTATACATATCTGCCATATACCTCTGTTATACATAATATATGCATCTGTCCATACCTCCTCATTCAACAGTGTAAAGTATTTAAATACTTTCAATGTATTCCACATATGTATATATTTCACATCCTCAAATCTTTATTGTTGTTATTGTAATTGCACTATTTTATTTATCTTATTTGCACCATGTATGTTGAGTTGTTGAAGGAGCATGGGACATAAGATTTTCATTGCCAACATATACGTTGTATATGCTGTGCATATGACCAATAAACCTTGAAACCTTGAAACCTTGAAACCTTGAAACCTTGAAACCTTGAGACCTTGAAACCTTGGTGACCCAAAAGATTATCTTTTTATCTAAACAGTTATTATCACTTTATATACTTTTTTTGTTAATCTGGCAAGCATGTGGTTATATGTGAATGTTGATTGTTTTACTTTTTCCCTTACTAACTGATTACGTCCTGGTTACCTCCTGGTCAAACTCAAACATGAGCTGGTCTCCAGTCAGGAAGTCCTCTTTGGGAAACAGCTGCATGTTCTCACAGATGTTCTCCACAAAATCGATGGGGTCTGTCTGTCGGTTCAGAAACAACCAGAGACAACATCAAATTACTAATCACAACATCAAATAGTTTTCTCCGTAACATATATTAATGTATATAAAAAAAGGTGCAGAGTTGTCATTTCTTTGTTGCCTTAATTATTGGCTTAATAATAGCAGACATATTATTGATTAGTTATTTATTATTATGATTATTATTATCCTGGGTTAAAAGCATGTTCTGTTTTTAAATTTAAACAAACGTAGAGTAAGGGAGTATTCCATCTCTAATATTAGTGATGATTGACAGGTATAAAATTAATAATGGCTATCCTTTCCATCATCATAACTACTATCGTAGTTTTAACAATAATAAAAAATAATTATTTCCTGGAAACTAAACATGTTAATGTGGAGAACAGCTGATACAACTAATCTGCTGACAGAACTGTTATTTGTCTGTAGGCACATTCATTTACCCAGAGTTGTTTGTACAGTGTGTGTTTGTGCAGCAGTACCTGCTCCTGATAGTGGAACTCGTTGGCTTCTATCTTCTGAATTTCCTCATAGATCCTTGAACAAAGTAAATAATAAGAGACCACATCAGTATTATCATTTTCTCTTTTATTATTTATGGGTATGTCTTTGAGTTAAATTAGTTTTTTTTATTGTATTCTATAAACTAGGAATGGCTGCCATACATGTAGAGATAAAGATTTAAGAAAAATTTGGTCTTAGTCTCTTAATTTTTTCCGGAGTTGTATATAGGCATAAAATAAAGTTAATGTTGACTTTCTAGAGTTGCTTGTCTACTTAAAAGGGGCTGGTCATAGTTATATGCCAATTCATCTATCATTTCATTAAAAAATTATTTATTGTGTCATCTTATAGATTTTTAAAAATTCTTATATTTATGTAAAGGTTGTTTCCAGATATATTTTCATAACAACAAATGAACTGTAAGTTTATGTTTATAAAAAAAATAAAGTTTGTTTCTGCAGAGTGAATCATGGAACCAAAAACATCTGTGCATGTGAAGCCTGACCTCTTCTGGGGCCCGAGAGTTTGGAGCATCTTTAGGTACTGGAAGACAAAATGGACAACCTGCACAGAGACAAATACTAACCCTAAGCAAACTACATCTTATTATATTTTTTGATTAACTATTTAAACAGCCAAGGTTGACCAGTACATGTTGCTGTACGGGGTGTTGACCTGGTAGAAGTTCTGGTAGCCCTGGTTAGTCAGGGTGATGGACATGGAGAAGATGGAGTAGGTGGTGTTCTGGTCGAAACCTGTCTCGCTGTTTCCTCCAAACAGAGCCATGGCCCAGCACCTGAATACACACACAATGACAAAACACAATGAGACTTGTGCAAGCATTTACCATTTATTAGCAATTTCTAATCAGTCATTTCTTTATGTCTCACTTCTTCCTGAGCAGAGACAGGATGCTGCCTGTTCCTTCATGTCCGATCAGCCAGGAGATGTAGTGAAGAGGCTTCACCCTGCAAAATAAAACCATTTATGAATTATAATCTGATTGGAGAGATAATATGCCCTACACCAGCCTGCAATATCATTAACAGTAGGGGTGAGAACATTAATTTAAGACTGCACTGAAGTACAACTTTGATATACTAATTTGTTCCTGACTTCAGCAATTAACTTTCAAAAATGCAGTATACAGTACAATTATATATGGAGAATCATCTTTTTCTTACTGAACTAAAGGACAAGATTAATACTTATTATTCCATACAAAATAAAAAAGGAAAAACAAATCCAACAACATTAAGACAAGTGATATACATTAAGACAAAATGATAAATTAAGATGGAGAATAAGATTGAAAGAAGAGATGTAAGAGGTCCTGTTTAGCAGCACATTGGGTCCAGTGTTAATCCTGCTTTTTCTGAACAACATTTTAAAAAACCTGCCTCTGCACATCTTTGTACATTTTCTTTGGTCAGTGTTTTATGCTAGTAGTAAATGCTGACGCACCTGTAGTGTTTCCCCTGTGGTGGTACGGCCCAGCTGATGTTCAGAGCATGAACCTTCCTCACAGGGACCACTGCAACACACGTGTATGTATTAATATGTTTTACATTTTAAAATTAGACCAACAATTATTTTGATTTCATCTTAGACAAATATAAATAACAAAACAGCTGTTATAGGTTAGTCAGCATCAATGCTCCCAAAAGGGCAGTTTCTTCTTATACCATATTAACATATTTATATTTAACAATAACATATACAAATATACATATACCTTGGGATTCTAGACTGTGTACGATAACATGCATATAATGCCACTACTTTCTGACCTCTGTAGAGTTTGTTGAAGGCTGGAGTGTCAAATGGCTGCAGGAGGTCAGAGAAGTCCGCTTTGAGTTCACCACTAAATACAAGAAAAAAAAAAAAAGACAAATACGTTTCTTTTCATTTACAAAAATCTAATTCAATTACAGACTTCAGTTGTTGCAACTAAGACGTAACGTCCGCATAGTGGGACGTTTCTGAAACAATGTGGTGAACATTACAAATATCTTGTGCACTGAATTGTTTTATACACGATAACTACAAGTAGTTGTAGTACACTCACTTGTTGGGAACTTTGCTGAAGATTTCTCTCACCCACTGCTCCAGAGTGTCTAGAGTTTCTAAACAACAAAGTACACAGTAACTGAAACCTTATTTTCACCTCTGATGGTTTAACTCTTAAAGCTGGATGTCAACATTTTGATTTAGGTTACTAAACGAAAAGTTATGTTATGTTGCTACCTGTCACCGGGAGGAGAGATGGAGAAGAGAAAGGAGAGGAAGAGATAGAAGAGGAAACTAGAAAGGAGATGTGATGCACTTTTACAAAGTGTAATGCTAATGAGATTTTTTACCATAAGGTATCTTCAAGTAATGTAACCTAAGAGGTTTTAGATCTTTTGAGGTTATGTTTGAGAAAAACCATATGGTGTGATGTTTAAGATAAAGTGTTTTATGACTGCAGGAAGAGATAAACAAGTTTCCTGGGGCCTTTTACAACATCATATGAAGGAGAACATCTAATGGGTCTATTATTTGGTTCGATCTACTGGCCTAGATGTATGTATGTGATGCTTTGGAGAAACCCTATAAGAAGCTGTGTGCAGCTAACTTCTGAGTTCTTATCCCCTAAGAGGAATGCACACATTTAAGACCTTTGGAAGATGGAAATACGAAACATTATCTGTAGTGTATTGGTTTCCTTACTCATCACTTCTCTAGAAAGCAGATGATTTTAAGTTGTGTCGAAAGAGAGGAGGAAAGGAATCTTGTGAGGAGGAGGAGGAGGAGGAGGAGGAGGAGGGGCAAAGAGAAAAGGAAAAGAAAGTTCAGGAAACAGGAGAAAACAGGAGGAAGAGGAGAAAATAAGATAGGATTCAAGACAGGTGGAGGAGGAAAAGGAGGAAGAGGAGAGAAGGAATAGAAAGGAGAGGAAACAAATGAAAAGATGAGGAGGAGGAGGAGGAGGAGGAGGAGGAGGAGGAAAGAAGATAGGAATCAAGAGAGGTGGGGGGGAGGCACAATGAAAAAGGAGAGGAGGAGGTAAGAATTAAGGGAGGAGAGGAGGAGGAAAATGAAGGGGAGGATAATGAGACAGGAAATAGGAGAGTGAAAAGAAGAGAGGAGGGGGTGGAGCAGGAGTGTGCGATTACCTTTGGACTGCACAGTTAGCGTCATGTAATGAGCAGAGTAATATCTCCTCCAGAAGTCTCTGAGCCTCTGGTAGGTGTTGATCTGCTCCTCTTTGGGCTCGTGCTTCAAAGTCTGAGCGTTACCTGAAAGAAAATCAAACCACTTCTTCACAGCCCCATCAACTCAGAAACATCACTTTTTAAAACCTTAAAAGACACGAAGAGGATTTAGTAGAAACATTTTGAGCGCTTTAAAAAAGCATGTGTGTTATTTTTACCCCAGAAGAACTTTCCCATAGGGTGTCCCGGTTTAGCAAGACTCCCAAACAGCATCTCCTTCCGATGAGAGTCAGAAGGCCTTGCTAACTGGTACTCTTGAGACAGGAAATGAAAAAAGTGACATGAATGAAGAAAAAACTAAAAAATAGTGTGACTCGAGCAGAAAGTCTGAACCGTAGTTCACAGTAGAACATGTGGAGCATAACGGTTATAAAAACTAACGTAAGGCAAATTAAAGGGGCACTAGTTCATTTTTAAGATGTTAAGAGTATCTGAGAGTGTCAACTTACCACTGTCCACAGCCTCCACCTCTCTGTCGATGGCATCTTCTATCATCAGAGGACAGATAAAGAACTGAGCCCACCTGGAAGAAACACACAATAAATGTAAACTCAGGAGGAAATGGAGAGATACTGTAAAGCAGTGTTCCTCAACTGGTGGATCGCGACCCAAAAGTGTTTTGAGTGGGTCGCAGATAAGCAAGTGAAAAAAAAATTCAGAATTTCTAATGCTGCGCATGCAGTAGCAGTTCTACAGGAAATGTCGGAGGCCAGAAAACTGCCATCTGGTAGTGATCATCTTCTCAATAAAACATCTTTGCTGATGCTTTTCGTGTCTTCTGGCCAATCAGAATCAAGATCATGGCATGTTGCTGCAAGTCCCATTGGGGAATAACTTTGTAGTAGAACTACTCTTTATTCATCCATGTCATTTATCTTTTTTTTTTAAATGATAATAACGAAAAAATGTTTCTGCTATTTTTGACCCACAGAACAGTGGGGGCTATCTACTGTTATCCACAGCTTTAAGTAATTCACAAAGCTTCTCCTCTCCTCTCTGTGAGGAGCAGCAGCTTCAGCTGTCAGAACAAAGTAACAAAAGATAAATGGCCTTAAATATTATTAAATATGCCATGTAATAAATGTATTTATTTTCTTCTCAGAGTGTAGCAGAATGCGTAGTTTACATGTTAGTATTTAAAAAAATCTCAGGGGTTGGGTTTTCAACTTGTGATGACCATCACCAGTTTCAACTCTTTTTTTGTATTCGTCATGTACATTGCTGCTTCGGACTGCGTTCGTCTGATTAGTGAGTCCTCAGTGTGCCTATTGAGCCAGGCTGAGCGGTGTGGGTCAAAGTCCAGGCTGCCCCTCTCTCACTGTGAAAATGAACGTGTGCTGTGAAAACTACACTGTGCATGCTCAGAGTACTTTTCTATTCAGTGTGTGCGGCAAAAAAACAACAACAAAAAACACGAGTGGGGCAACGCGCTCTCATCCCCACTACAACGTCATCTCACATTCCAGCGCTGATTGGCTAGTGCGAGTGCCCGGGAAGTGTAGCTGAGAAGAGGAGAAGAGAGAGCTGACAGAATACGTCGCCAGCAAGGGGCAAGCTCCGGGGCTGAGCAGTGAAACACATAGGGAAATGCCAAAAACTGCAGTTCAGCGAATGGCCGCGTGGCCTGGCTCCAAAACAGAGCAATTTACATAGACCCCACAATCTCAAAATGCCAATTTTTACAGCAGAAATAAACATGTTTACAGCATGGTACAAAAATTGCTTTTGGTCTCTATAGCTAATTTCCCTATTCATGACAACTGTGAGGAGGGTGAATTTCTATATAACTCTCCTGTTTTAATTATATTAAGGGAAAACATTTTTGTTTGTGCTATTAAGGCTTTTAAGTTATTCAAAAATAAATGTTCTGACCCGTGACGTCACGCAGCCCACCCCCACGTCCAAATCTCTCCAAACTACTCGCTATCGTTTGTGCTGGTTTGTGCTGTCAAAACAAACATTTGTGCTTTTATGGTTTTAACGTTTTTACAGCCTATTTTTCACATGCGGTAAAAGCCGACAGCTGTACAAAGAAGGCGCACCTCTGTCGGCCACTCTTTGTGCGGGCTCCCGGCAGGGCCAGTCCTGCGCTAAAATGCCGGTTCAGCATCGAGAAACCACAAGCCCCACCCAGGAACTTTTACTGGGGCTAACGGCGTACCTACCCTCGACCAGGTACTCCGTTAGACCCAATAAAAGTTCCGGGAGTATGTCTTTCAGGGCTGGTTCCTGCAGTGGAGACACGCACCAACGGCCCCGGGCCCGTAAAATTACCCGGAACTTCCTGCAGTGGAAACGGCCTAATTGCTGTTTTTTATTTATTAAAATTACACTGATTAGAGGCCTACTTTTCATGGGGAAAACCAAATAACTACTATAGGCTACTCTAACCGATGCTATCCGGATATCCAATTTAGCGCATTTGGCTATGTTATTAACAGATCTTTGGTTTCCGACCAGATCATTTTGCGACCAGATCAATAAGCAGTAGCAGTCTTGGGCATGGGTGAAGCAGGCAGCCGCCCGGGCAGGCATTCCGTGGGGGGCGGCACCAGCAAGCGCTTGAAAAAAAAAAGTCATCTGGGCCGCAAAGTGGTTTTCTATCTATCATATCACTGTGTGGGGAATTGGCAAATTGGCGCCCCCTGCATCTGCAGGCGCCGTGCACAGAAGCTGTGTGAGAAGGGGAAAGGGTAGGGGGCGTGGTTGACAGTTCACATCTGGGTCTCCCAAATGGAACGGACAAGGGGGGGAACGGTGGATCCACTGTATAGAGCAATGTCACTGTCACACCTCGACTTTCTTCCAAATAACGCACATTTCATTCATAATATTATAATTACAGGCCTATAATTCCTACACGTTTTTGTTTGTCTGAATGGTGTGCATTGATTGATTCTTGAAAAGTAAGTTTGTCTTTCAGTTACATTACATTGTTATAATAAAAAAATTGCTGAAAAAATAAACCACTTTTTTTGTTGTCTCGTGGCAGCAGCTCCGGTTTGGAGAAGCTGACTCGCCAGCACGCCATCAAGCTCTCTCCACCTGGCGGTCTTTCGGTAGAGGAGTGTAGTTTGGCTGTGGGTGCTGTGGTGGGATATGGCAGGGTGAAATCTGCCTCACGGATGAACAGTGCTGTGGTCATTTTCTTAGACAGCACTGAGAAGTGGGATGGTGATTAAAGGGACGCTGCTACCCGTGCTACCCCTTGCAACTCCTGCGAAAAAAGTAGTAATATCGAACGTACCCCAGTTTCTGCAAAATGAGTTGTTGTGGTTTGTTACTGGACTTCTGTGCTAGTCATGGATTGGCCATAACAAACACCATGTTCGAACATAAGGATGCTCATAAGTGTACGTGGTACCAGAGCACCCTAGGCAGAAGGTCCATGATCGATTTTGTTATCGTATCATCGGACCTGAGGCCGCATGTTTTGGACACTCGGGTGAAGAGAGGGGCGGAGTTGTCAACTGATCACCATCTGGTGGTGAGTTGGGTCGAGTGGCGGGGGAAGCCTCTGGACAGACCTGGCAAGCCCAAACGTGTAGTGCGGGTGAACTGGGAACGTCTGGAGGAGTCCCAACTCCAGGAGGCCTTCAACTCACACCTCCGGCGGAGCTTTTCAGGCATCCCTGTGGAGGCTGGGGACATTGAACCAGAGTGGGCGATGTTCAAAGCCTCTATTGCCGAAGCTGCGGCAGGGAGCTGTGGTCTCAACGTCTTAGGTGCCTCAAGGGGCGGTAACCCTCGAACCTCGTGGTGGACACCGGTGGTTAGGGAAGCCGTCCGACTGAAGAAGGAGGCCTTCCGGGATATGTTATCCCTGGGTACTCCTGACGCAGTTGCAAGGTATCGACAGGCCCGAAGGGCAGCAGCCTCAGCCGTGGCCGACGCAAAGCAGCGGGTGTGGGAGAAGTTCGGAGAAGCCATGGAGAAGGACTTTCGGTCGGCACCAAAGTTGTTCTGGAAAACCGTCCGACACCTCAGGAGGGGGAAGCAGGGTACCATCCAAGCTGTGTACAGTAAGGATGGGGCGCTGTTGACCTCAACTGATAGTGTGTTAGGGAGGTGGAAGGAACACTTTGAGGAACTCCTGAATCCGACAACTCCTCACTCTATGTTAGAGGCGGAGCTGGAGTATGAAGGGGGATCAATTCCAATCTCACGGGGGGAAGTCACTGAGGTAGTTAAACAGCTCCACAGTGGCAAAGCCCCGGGGGTGGATGAGATCCGCCCAGAAATGCTGAAGGCTCTGGGTGTTGAGGGACTGTCATGGTTGACACGTCTCGTCAACATTGCGTGGAAGTTGGAAACAGTACCGAAGGAGTGGCAGACCGGGGTGGTGGTTCCTCTCTTTAAAAAGGGGGATCAGAGGGTGTGTGCCAATTACAGAGGCATCACATTACTCAGCCTCCCCGGGAAAGTTTACTCTAAGGTGCTGGAAAGGAGGGTCCGGCCGATTGTCGAACCTCAGATTGAAGAGGAACAATGCGGTTTTCGTCCTGGTCGTGGAACGACGGACCAGCTTTTCACTCTCGCAAGGATCCTGGAGGGGGCCTGGGAGTACGCTCATCCGGTCTACATGTGCTTTGTGGATTTGGAGAAGGCGTAAGACCGGGTTCCCAGGGAGATACTGTGGGAGGTGCTGCGGGAGTATGGAGTGAGGGGGTCTTTGCTCAGGGCCATTAAATCTCTGTACTCCCAAAGCGAGAGCTGTGTCCGGGTCCTCGGCAGCACGTCGGACCAATTTCCGGTGAGGGTTGGCCTCCGCCAGGGCTGCGCTTTGTCACCAATCCTGTTTGTGATATTCATGGACAGGATTTCGAGGCGTAGTCGTGGGGGAGGGGGTTTGCAGTTCGGTGGGCTAAGGATTGCACCACTGCTTTTTGCAGATGATGTAGTCCTAATGGCTTCATCGGTCTGTGACCTTCAGCACTCACTGGATCGGTTCGCGGCCGAGTGTGAAGCGGCTGGGATGAGGATCAGCACCTCCAAATCTGAGGCCATGGTTCTCAGCAGGAAACCGATGGATTGTCCACTACAGGTAGGGAATGAAGCCTTACCCCAAGTGAAGGAGTTCAAGTATCTCGGGGTCTTGTTCTCGAGTGAGGGAACAATGGAGCGTGAGATGGGCCGGAGAATCGGAGCAGCGGGAGCGGTACTGCAGTCGCTTTACCGCACCGTTATGACGAAAAGAGAGCTGAGCCAGAAGGCAAAGCTCTCTGTCTACCGGGCCATCTTCGTTCCTACCCTCACCTATGGTCATGAAGGGTGGGTCATGACCGAAAGAACGAGATCGCGGATACAAGCGGCCGAAATGGGACTTCTCCGCAGGGTGGCTGGCATCTCCCTTAGGGATAAGGTGAGAAGTTCAGTCATCCGGGAGGGACTCGGAGTAGAACCGCTGCTCCTTCGCGTTGAAAGGAGCCAGTTGAGGTGGTTCGGGCACCTAGTGAGGATGCCACCTAGGCGCCTCCCTAGGGAGGTGTTCCAGGCACGTCCAGCTGGGAAGAGACCGAGGGGTAGACCTAGGACCAGGTGGAGGGATTATATCTCTTCCCTGGCCTGGGAGCGCCTTGGAATCCCCCAGTCAGAGCTGGTTGATGTGGCCAGGGAAAGGAAAGTTTGGGGCTCTCTGCTGGAGCTGTTACCTCCGCGACCCTGACGGAAAAGCGGGAGAAGATGGATGGATGGATGGAGTTGTTGGAGAGAGATTTGGCTCAGCACGGGCAGCTTGTGTCTCCAATAAAAATGATTCCCCTCGGCTGCAAGTCTCCGCACCTTAAGCACGTGGTTTCTTTCAGGAGAAAGGTGCTTATGATCCTAAAGAAGGATGAGGGCGAACTCAACTTGACTCTTCGTTTTTGTATTGACGATTTTGCCTACACTGTTCATGTCAGGTCCGATACTCTGAGATGTTTTGGATTTGGAGCTAAGGGACATCTGAGTCGCGCGTGCCCGGGGGGAGTGGGTGACAGTCTGGCTGCGAGTCCGGCTGCTGCTGCTGCTGCTGCTGCTCCGGCGGCGGGTCCGTCTGCTGCTGCTCTTGCGGCGGGGGGGGGCCGCCTGCCGTTGGGCAGTGGCGGTGCCTCCTGTTGTTGCGGCGGTGGCGGTGCCGCCTGTCGTTGCGGCAGTGGTGGTGGCACCTGTCGCTGCCGCTTGTCGCTGTGTGGGGGGGGCTGGGCACGCTGAGGAGGTGGCAGGGCCGGCTGTCTAGGAGTGAGGAGTATCTGTTCCTGGGGTGCTGCACAGAAAACCCTGTGCTGGACAGGAACCACCGGGAACCGCATGCTGCTTCTAAGAGTGCTTTAATGCAGTACTTCTGGGTGCACCCTAGGGACAATCTGTGGTCTCTAGCCAGACTGGACCGAGTGTACTGTTTTAATCACCACATTAATATAAGCAGGAGCTACTCCATTAGTCCTGTTGGTTTCTCTGAACTGATAATCATTTTAAAACAGTCTTCACATTTTTTGGGCAAAACTACCATAATTGTAAGAGTGAGTACAGTAGTCTTCAGCAGTGGTGGGATGTGGGGAAAGTCAAAATCAACAGCTTTGCCTGCAGTACACTCTCAATGTCACCAAGGACATGGCTAGATCTCTGAGGGCTCTGGAGAGGGAAGTGGTGGAGCTGCAGGGATTGGCAGACTCCACAGGAGAGTGAGAACATGTTGAGGTTTTCAAAAGTAAAAATTCAGCTCTATCCGACCTGCTGGGGTTTTCTGCTCAGGGTGCTCTGGTCAGATCCCGGTTTCAGAACATCGTAAAAATGGATGCTCCCTCACACTTTTTTTTCGGTCTCGAGCGCAAGCATGGTCAGAGGAGGCTGATCCACTCCCTGCGGTAAGACCCTGGGCAGCTGCTTGAGGAGTCGGCGGACATTCAGCAGTGTGCTGTCAGTTTTTATAGGGAGCTATACAGGTCAGATTTTCAGGCAGAACCAGAAGCGGCGCTGTCCTTCTGTGAGGGCCTTCTTAAGGTCCCTGAAGGGGACAGCGCAGACCTGGAAGCTGAACTCTCTGCCAAGGAGTTGCAGGAGGCCATGCAGAGTGGGAAGGTTCCTGGCATAGACGGCCTGCCTGCAGACTTCTATAAGGTTTTCTGGCCTGTTATGGATGGCGACCTGCTGAGTGTCCTCAGGGATTGTCTCAGTAAGGGGAGGTTGCCTCTGAGCTGCAGGAGGGCTGTGCTCACTCTCCTCTCCAAGAAAGGAGACCTGCAGGAGATTAAGAACTGGCATCTGTATCCCTTCTCTGTACCGACTAAAAACAGATTTCAAAAGTGTTGGCGACGAGGATGAAGAAAGTGATGGAGCATGTCATTCATGTAGACCAGACATACTGTGTACCCAGCAGGTTGATAAATGACAATGTTACTCTGATTCGAGATGTTTTGGACCTCTTAGGGTCATTGTGCTGTGAGCTTGGTCTGATTTCTCTAGACCAGCGGTTCCCAACCTTTTCCGACTAAGGGCCCACTTAAGAATAAAAAGAAATTCCGCGGCCCTCATTCAACCATAAGCAATACGGAGGCTGAATAAAGTTCTCAAATTACTTTTTATTTCATTTATAAAAGGAGCTGCCCATCAGTAATAAACAGAAACAAGAAACTAAAAAGTGAGGGGCTGTCTGCAATAGGCAAATAATAGCTATTTCATTTAGAAATTGAGAAAGGCATTCTTATACCTAACAATTCCACATTCATTACACGCATCAGATGTAGTGAGGTAAATCACACATACAATGGTGTAGAAAAAACCGAAACATCAAAACAAGCCAAAACAAGTGCATTAAATTAATAGGCCTAAAAAAATGCTGTAAATGCAGCATGTAGGCTCTGCCAGGAGCAAGAGATCACTTTGCGTCGGGCTCCCTGATCAGCCTGTTGGGTGTTCTTTTCCCCATAATGACCACCTTGCTGCACATTATCCCTTACTTATACACTACGGATGTTTTTTTTTTATTACCAAAACCGACCAATCAGGTGCATTATCAAGGTGGTCCCGCGGGAAAGTTCCTACCATCAACTTTCAATTTAAGTTTAAAAATATATATATTTTTTTTTATGTTTTGCAAATTATTTGGCGGCCCATTTGCAATGCCTTCACGGCCCACTAGGGGGCCACAGACCACAGGTTGGCAACCGCTGCTCTAGACCAAGAAAAGGCTTTTGACCGAGTTGAGCACCAATACTTGTGGCAGACGCTGGAGGCTTTTGGGTTCGGCTCTGGTCTGATAGCCAAGATCCAGGTTTTGTACAGGGACATTGAGAGTGTACTGAAGATTAACGGTAATTGATGTGCTCCTTTTAAAGCCGAGAGAGGAGTCAGACAGGGCTGCTCTTTGTCCGGGATGCTGTACTCCCTGGCCATCACATTTGATACCTTTTAAGACCTTTTTTAAGCACCTTTCCATACATTTTAAGACCTCATTGCCACTTTGAGTTCTAACAGGTTACATTGACGACACACTTTACCTCACATTTACTATAGGCTATAAAGTATTGATTGTAAGATAGCACAACTCAACAGTTTGTGATAAATCCTTATCATAATTCAGATAGAACAAATTATGTGATGCTCGGCTCTTCCGTGTCCCAAAATTGGGACCCAAGATACCTAGCCCACACACAGCCATCATCCCAATAACAAACGAGGACGTCCATCTGTTTTTTCTTGTTGGCTTGATTAAGGCTCTTGTCAAACATCAGCACAAACAGCCCAGCCTTATTGAGGTTATTAACAAGCTGTTCTTTAAAGTAAGGGGACTATGTACCCTGTTTCGTCTATTCCGCACCCAAACTTCTTGGCTATTTCTGAATCTGACATAGCTTGGAAAAGATCGGAAATCCCTTCATTGGAGTTGATGGATTGGTGTTTTATCACGGTGTTGAGGCACCACAGAACCTCTGCCCGCAGCATTGGAGTGGCCCCAAGCATCACTCGGAGGTTAGAAGCGGTGGCTGTAGTAGCTTCAGCGATGGTGGGTAGGGGCGGTGATGTTGCGCAGAAGTGCGCAATTGCGACCTGCTGTCTGCGCCCCACAGCGGCTTTGTGGCTAGCACTTAGTATGTGGGACCGGACAGCTTTGATCCCCATCGAAGATACACTGATCACCTTCCGACACATGTAGCAGTAGGCCTCGCGGTTATTCCCAGCGACAGGTCTCAGCCATGGTTCAAACTCCTTCTCTTCCAACCATTTGGACGCAAATTTACATTTCCCCATAACTCTCAACTGGCGTAAACGAACCTTTGCGCGCTATCAAGCAGCAGTCAGTCAGTGAGCGCGCGATGTCCTGTTCAGATGACGTCAAATCCAACGGGATGCCATAAATAAACTACACAATATTACACTACACACCTATGCAATGATTATATTCAGGCAAACTTTAGAATACAACCTCTTTGGACAATTATATACGGAGAATCGATAAGAAACGGAATCGATAAGCAGAATCGGAATCGGAATCGGAATTGATAAATTTCGAACGATACCCAACCCTATGTATAGCCCTATCATTTGATACACAAAAATGCACATAGTAATCTGGTTCCAGCTTCTCCAATGTGAGTATTTCTCTGGTTTATATGATTGGTAAAACTGAATAACTTTGTGTTTTAAGTACACATTCTGGGACGTTGCAATTGTCAGTTGTGTTTTTTCCAATTTATGACAATTTATGTACCAAATCAATAAATGAATAATAAAATTAACAAGGAATTGACAAGTCAAATATTATTTAGATTATTTGGAACGTATACAAAATCAATCCCCCTCTCCAGGGACCAAGTAATTCTGATTATGAAGATGTCCCTGACTAAACCTAACTCAGAAATACACCTGCAGTCGCCTCGTCCTATGTGTTCTCCAGTGTTTCCAATCAAGGGACTGCTGATCTAAAAACAGCTACAGAAACAATGTGGCTACAGAGTGGACATTGGCTGTTGGAAGGAAGTGAAGTGCTGATGTTGATCTTTATTGAACCGGTGACCTTCCATCAGAGAGCCAAATGGGCATTGAAAAGCTACCTTCAACATAATGTACAATCACCCAGTTATATAACAATCTTGGTTCTCTTTACCAGCCTATGACCCAGCATTGTAGAAACATTTAAAAAATCCCAGAAATATTGAAACTGCTATTCATGCATTCATCACCAGTAGGTTGGATTACTTAATTCCCTCCTCCCTGGCATCAGTTAAACATCTCTCCCACCTCCAGCTCATCCAAAATGCTGCTGCTAGGATTTTAACTCACACTAGAAATGATGATCACATCACACCGATCCTGGCTTCCCTGCACTGGCTACCAGTTGCTTTTAGAATCGGGTTTAAGACTCCCTACCCTGAGATCATGCAGGGCCTTCTAAGGCAGTGTTTCCCAACCTTTTTTGAGCCATGGCACATATTTCACGTTAGAAAAATCCCACGGCACACCACCAAATAAAAATGTCACAAAAAGTTTATATAATGAAATATAATGAAAATGTAGTCTCATTTTACTTACTCAATGTGAAACCTGGGCTTGTTTAGTTGAACACAAATCTGATATTCTTGCAGGAATTGATGAAAGGCAAACGAAGATCTTCCTCAACAGCTCTGAGTCTCTCTCTTTTCTTAGTCTTTAAAGTAGTCATGCTTGAAAAGCCCAGCTCACACAGATAGGTGGTGGAGAAAGGGAGAAGAGCTGAAATTGCTTTGTTTCCCAGAATAGGAAACTCCTTGGCAGCAGTCAGCCAAAAACTGTCCAAAGGTAGATCAGCAAAGCTCAGCTTTAGACCACGATTCTGTCTCAGTTCAGTTATTTCTTCCTGCTCCTGCAATGTCATGTCCCTTCCAACTGCAGTTGAGCTATATGGGTTCCTCACCCAGTCAAGGCAATCAGTGGAAAGTGAAGGGAAATAAAATGACAACCTCTGCTCAAGACTTTGCAGATGTTTACCTATTGTCTCACACAGTGCAGCACTGTTGACACTCGGCCATTTCTCTTGCCATTTCTGTGTGTTTTGGAACATTTCAAGATTGGCACTGTCCACATGTTGTTTCCAGAGCAGCACCTTTGAACGAAATCCCTGTATTTTATCTGTACTTGTGAGCAGGTTTTCATTTCGGCCTTGCATTCGTGTGTTCAGGTCATTCAGATGTTGAAATATATCTGCCAGATATGCTAGTCTTGCACACCACTCATCACTTGAGAGCAACTTAGCGTCATCATACTTCTCATTTGTCAAAAACACTTTAAGTTCCTCCCGCAGCTCATACACACGAGCTAAAATTTTGCCACGGGACAGCCACCGGACCTCCATGTGCAGCAATAACACTTTATGCTCCGCTCCCATTTCCTCACACAATGATGCGAACATGCGGCTTTTCACAGGTCTCGTTTTCACAAAATGTATCATGCGCACAACATCTCCCAGTACAGGAACTAGGTCTTCTGGCAATGTTTTGGCAACGAATGCTTCCCGGTGCAGAAAACAATGCGTCGCGATGACATCTGGATGTTGTTCTTTCACCCTGTTAACAAATCCTTTGGTGCGCCCGACCATGGCAGCTGCTCCATCGGTGCACACACTTACGCAGTCTTGCCACTTCAGTCCTCCTTGTTCAATGTACTCTGACACAACTCGAAAAATTTCTTCTCCTGTTGTTCTTTCTGGCAATTCCTTGCAAAACAGAAACTGTTCTCTGATGGTGTCTCCGTCTACAAAGCGCACATTTGCCATAAGTTGCGCATGTCCACTGATATCCGTAGATTCATCAAGTTGTAATGCAAATTTAGCACTGATGCGCAACTTTTCCAAAACTATCTTTTCAATGTCTGCAGACATGTCTTGAATACGTCTGGAAATTGTACTATTTGAAAGAGGGACTTGGGCTAATTCTTTAACGGCGCCAGGGCCGAGCATCTCTTGCAAGATAATTTTGCATGCAGGCATTATTAATGTCTCTGCCACGGTGTGTGGTTGTTTTGATTTGGCGATGAGTTCAGCAACTTGGTAGCTAGCTTTAAGAGCTTTTTCACCCGTCTTGGTGGTTTTCCTCAATAACGCTGCCTGTTTCCAGGTCTGTTCACGCAGTTTAACAAAATAGTCTGTATTCTTGTTTTGAAGTGACGGGTGTTTTGTCTCTAAATGGCGTTTGAGTTTACTTGGAACCATGGCACTGTTGGACAACTTTTCCCCGCACACCAGGCATAGCGGAGTTGGAGCACTTGGTTCCCCGGTAAAGGTAAATCCAAAGGCAAGATAACTTTCACTGTACTGTCTTGGGCTCACCTTTTTTGTTTTCTTCTGACCAGTACTCGTGCCAGGGCTTTCATCTGGGTCGGAATTTTCTTCAGGACCCAGGTCAGATTGAGTACTTTTTCTTTTCAAATATTTATCCATAGTTATCACCTGCACTGTCTCACTCGAAGCATGGCTATGAACTTCCGGCTGCTGCGGGACATATCACTCTTCTTCTTTGTATTTTTTAAGACCGTTGGCAACCAAACCAGCAACAACTAGCATTACCGTCACGACATATCGCTCTGATACACTGCCCTCTATTGGAAGAGCATCGAATTGTTTTGCTGTCACTACATGCCGCTCACTTAGAACCAATCAGGTGAAATTGGATAATTTTCCACGGCACACCTGATGATTTGTCACGGCACACTAGTGTGCCGCGGCACAGTGGTTGGGAAACACTGTTCTAAGGCACAGGTAGAAACTCAAAGGAGACAGAGCCTTTGCTGTTATGGCTCCTGGACTTTGGCGCCACCTGCCTAAGGAGATCAGGGTTGCAAACTCTGTCTGATTATTTAAATTTCTTTGAAAAACCTACTTTTAGAACGGCCTGTTTATGTAAAGCAGTTGTAACTCAGTTTGAAAGGTGCTATATAGATAAAGTTAATTATTATTAAGTTTTTGTTATTTCGACAAACCCATACAATTAGGTCACAGACGAGGTGATTCTCTGATCCAGCCTCACCTGTCAAGTGCCTCTCTGAAATATTTTCTCTGCACGTCGAACTGGAAGATGGTTCTCTCGCAGTCAGTGGAGGCATTGTCGCTTCCGCCATGCTTCTTCAGAAAAGCATCGAAGCCATTCTCCGCTGGGTATTTGTCACTGCCCATAAACACCACTGAACATCAGAGAGTAGGAAATAAAAAGGTCAAGCAGAAATCAGGAGAAGAGAATTTTAGCCACAGGAATACAACTATTTTCTTGTGTTTCTAAGACACTATCAGGATGCAACATTAAATAGACTTACTGTGCTCCAGGAAGTGAGCGAGGCCAGGCAGATCTTCTGGGTCACTGAAGCTCCCGACACTGATGCACAGAGCAGCTGCAGCCTGGAAACAAATATATACAATTTTCAACTTGTATCCAATAATTTAACACTTTTCAGGTGGAATACTGTACAATATTTTAAAGCTAAATTCCCTACAAACCTTTTGCTAACAGTATCCACTGACAAGCAATACAAATGACATCATAACTTTCATTACTCAGCTATACTTTCAAAAATTCATCACACATTTGTAGTTTAATTTATAGGGGACTACTTTAAATGGTGGATTAATCCACATTTGGTGCTTTAATAAGTTATCAGGCAGCAGATATACGCATAAGATTTGTTAACAAGAAAACCACTGTATAACATCTGCAGGCTTTTGTGATTTGTTTTAATCCAATAATATTGAATTAAATCCTAAATATATATTAAATAAGTACATTCAGTGATAGAAACCCCCCCACCTGCTTCTCAGAGATCCATTTCTTCTTCTTCTCTGCATTCTCCTCGTCCAGCTCCTCAAAGTCACTGTCCTGCTCCTCTTCTTTGTCTTCCTCCTCATCTTCCTCTGAGCCCTCACCAGAATCATCTTCTTCCAAACCTTTGCATTCTTCCTCCTCACCCTCCACATCTTCTATCTTCCCGTTGACCTTGCCATATTCACCTCCTTTTTTCCGGTTCTCTCCACTGAAGTCAGATATAAGGAGTACTCGGAGGCCGTTGTTTAGCTCAATGTATCTGAAAAGAGTGGGAGAAGATTTTGAACACAAAGCTTACAATGTTTTTAGCAGAAAAAACTTAATGTAGTAGCTGTAAAGACAAAAGTTGCTTTGTGTAGTTACGATAGCTTATAATACATTAATTTAGCACTTACTATCTTATGCACATCATTTGCATCCCGGAATTTGTTTTAAACACTGGTTCAAGAGGAACCAGTATTGATCTAATCTGTAAGTTAGGGTAACAAATATAGAGCCTCTTATCAGTAGATATCCAGCACCTCACAGTTTAAAAACCTCTGATCCAGACCACAGAAAATATTTATTTGTGGCCAGAGTTATGTTCACACCATCATATTACAAAAGAACAAATGCTGTAAACTTGATGACATATGGACAGACAGAAAAACGTATGGAAACCCGCCACAAAAGAAAAATGAAATAATCCTGTAAGTCATAATTATGACTTACTATTTCAATATTAGGACTTGCTATTTCATTATTTCGTCTTACTATCTCCTTATTATGACTTACTATCTTATTATTAGGACTAACTATCTCATTACTATGACTTACTATCTCATAATTATGACTTACTATCTCATTATTATGATATGCTATCTCATTATTTTGACTTACTATCTCATTATTTTGACTTACTATCTCATTATTATGACTTACTATCTCATCATTTTTACTTACTATCTCATTATTATGACTTACTATCTCCTAATCTTGACTATCTCATTATTATGACTTACTATCTCATAATTTTGACTCACTATCTCATTATTATGACTTAAGCCGACCACCAGCAAGTCAAAGTCATACACTAGCTAGCTGTAAACAAGCATGATTTTTGAGCACTCCTGAAGAGAAGATATTGTTTCTGCTCTTGCCACACACTTCATGAAGATATCATTTACTGTTCAAAAGAGAAAATCTATTAAAGTAATGTTACACATTGATAAACGCTAAATATAGCATGCACTGTTTGGATGGCCTAATTGTCTCGCTAGATGTAGGTGTCTAACGTAACTTTCTTGCTATATTTCATATAGTGTTAGCCTACTGGGTTAACTGACATATTTATTAAAATAACATTAACAACTCCTGTTGTCAATTTGTTTACAATGTGTGCCTGAGTGCTATAGTTGTTGTTTTTCAGGTGTTAAAAGGTAAACACAGCAAACTGCAATTAGCGGATAACTGGAAGCGGATCGAAGCCTCGGAACGATGCGCACTGTATCGTTCAATTAATTAAGGAACATTTTTGCTTTTGACTCAATTTTGACAGGATTCATACCGTGGAGGCCTATATAGTAAATCGAGAAAGTCTCAAACACGTCAGCTCAAACACACCAGCTTTCAGTGGCGAGCAAGATAATGTGCATTGATAATGAGCTAATGTTAAATATTATGATAGAGAGCTCCACCATGGTTATTTAAAACGTGTTCAAGCTTGCAAAGTTTTGTTTGCCTCATATTTATAAGCCATAGCCTATTTTACTGCTCCACACTGACCAACATGTTGATATGAATTCTACATAGCTGATTTTGTTTCACACCAATTCTAATATACACTGTGGGGCGGACTGGCCATCTGTGAGTTCTGGAAAATCCCAGAACGGCCGGCACACATGAAATTATAATATATATATTTTATTTAAACATCACCATTCAAGTTGTACACTGAGAGGTGGCAGCGCTAAGCAAACGTTTTGTTCTTACTCGCCAAGTAAATATATCTCTGATAATATTATGAGTTAAGACTAAGGCATCAAGATCATGGACTTTATATAAAGGTTGTGACCCAGCTGCTACGGGCTCCTGCATTTCCGTGTGCAGTAATAATTTCCGTATTTGTGAATCTGCGTCTAAAGTAGTCTTCAATTATATTATCCATTAGTTCAGCTAAGTGTTTCCCACACAGTTGCTTCTGTTGCTTTGGTGCAAATGGATGAAAGCTCATTTGACCATTTCTCTTGTGTGATATTAAATCATAATAATGAGATAGTACATCATAATTATGAGATAGCTAAGTCAAGATAATGAGATAGTAAGACATAATATTGAGAAGCTAAGTCATAATTATGAGAAACCAAGTCATAATTATGAGATAGTAGGTAATAATTATGAGATAGTAAGTCATAATAATGAGATAGTAAGTCATAATAATGAGATAGTAAGTCATAATAATGAGAGGGCTAAGTCATAATATTGAGATAGTAAGGGAACAAGATGGCGTAGAGGACAGAGGTGTTTCATTGAGCTCCGGCAATAACTGTTAAATAATCTGTTTATTAATCACATTTTCATGGCAAAAGTATCATAGTGTTAGGATCTCAGTTTGGGTATTTATAGTTTAGTTTTATTTTGAAATGTTTCTTGTTTTGTCACTTCCTGTCTTGTCTAATTTACTTCCTGTCTTTAGTTTCCCTCCTGTCTTATTGTCTGATCGTGCTCACCTGTTGCCCCTGTGTGTTTCCTCCTCCTTCCCAACTGTTTTTTGTCTTGTGATACCCTCATCTGTATTTAGTCTGTGCTTTCCTATGTGTTCTTTGTTGTGTCGTCGTCATTATTTACTGTTTCCCTGTGATGTCTTGCATCTCCCTTTTTCGGCCCTCCCTTTTCCACCGGTTAGTCTGTGTTTTCTTTTGTTACTTTTCCTTCGTTGTACATTTTTATTATCAGCTTTTTTATTAATAAAAGCTCGCCCTTTGTTACCTATGAACCCCTGCTTCCTCTATTGCTTCTGCGCCTGGGTCTTTCCCCCTATCCTGACACATAGTTTACGATCGCTGTTACTACATAATTACTCTGGAGTACTACTTTTCAAAAACTTCGGACATCATGACAAGACAAAAGAAAGCAAAAGCGACTGAGGCAGAGGACGAGGAGCATGGCGAGGGAGCCCAAGCTAGCGCACTTGAACCTGCTAGCAGAAGCAGCAGCAGCAATAACACGGATCCAAATATTATAAAAGCAATGGACATTACAGAAAGCATAACAAATGTCAACGTTTCAACGCTAAAATAGACACAGTGCTTGCAAGCCATAAAAGATCCAACAACTCAGATTCAGGCGCTTGGAGCAAGTGTTTGCGAGGCTGAGGACAGAATTTCGAATGTGGAAACTAATAATTAAGGGCAAGATATTCTTATTATGAATGTTTATCATCCGCCAGGTTGTCCACCAGATTCTGTCACTAATATGTTTATGGAACTTTCAGAAATTACAGCTGATACAGTCATTTTGGGAAGATATTTTAATTGTATAATGAACCCACTAATAGACAGGTTCTCTCATAGCAGTATTACTCCCTCTCGTCAAGCAAAAGCTCTTTGTTTTGTTTGCAAAGATTTTGGATTTGAAGATGTATGGAGGAACCTCCTCCCCGCTAACAAGGAATATACTTTCTTCTCAGCTCCCCATGGGTATCAGACTAGAATTGACTATTTTTGTTCAAACTAAAGCTGCAGTTAATATCTTGCACTCCATACTATCTTGTGACTTTGGGAGCATAATTTTATATACGACCATGCCACGGTGGTTATGGACTTAAAGTTTAAGAAGCCAATAAATCAGCCTAGGCAGTGGAGACTGGATAGTGTTATATTGAAAGACAACACCTTTATATCCTATTTTATAACTGAATGTAAAGTATTCCTTTCTATTTACCTAACCTACATTATCCATCACTTTTGTCGGAAACCTTCAAAGCCCATGCAAGAGGCCTGATTATATCTTACACAACCACTAAGAGGCACAAGAAACGTAGAGCAAAAAACCTTAGCGATTGAACTGGCAGACAAGGAAAAAGCTCAACTCAACATCACCTACTTCATGGGAATAAATATCTGCACTCAAATCAGCTTTAAACTGTCTGTTTACTAAAGAGGCAGAGAAGAAAATTAGATATGTTAAGCAGAGGCTTTATGAACACAGTGATGACGTGTTTTGCTCAAAATACCAAACAGATCATGCATTTTAGCATCCCTCTGTTTCACCCCTGTTTTCCTAAGTGCTGATTCTGTGACTGTCACTTTAAATTTGAGCTGACCTGAAGCTGGCCATGGCCCTTTGGAGTGCATGATCTCTCTGTCTGAAGAGAGAAGTTTCTAACCGAGAAACTCAGCTAAACGCTGCCTTGATTAAACGCCATATTATGTTGAAAACCACATCAAGCATTATTTCTTCATTATTGTTTACCACTAGAACGGAGACATTATGCAGTGGGGCAAAAAAGTATTTAGTCAGCCACCAATTGTGCAAGTTCTCCCATTTAAAAAAAAGAGAGGCCTGTAATTTTTATCATCGGTATACCTCAACTATGAGAGACAAAATGAGAAAAAAAATCCAGAAAATCACATTGTAGGATTTTTAAAGAATTTATTTTCAAATTATTGTGGAAAATAAGTATTTGGTCAATAACAAAAGTTCATCTCAATACTTTGTTATATACCCTTTGTTGGCAAAGACAGAGGTCAAACGTTTTCTGTAAGTCTTCACAAGGTTTTCACACACTGTTGCTGGTATTTTGGCCCATTCCTCCATGCAGATCTCCTCTAAAGCGGTGATGTTTTGGGGCTGTCGCTGGGCAACACGGACTTTCAACTCCCTCCAAAGATTTTCTATGGGGTTGAGATCTGGAGACTGGCTAGGCCACCTTGAAATGCTTCTTACGAAGCCACTCCTTCGTTGCCCTGGCGGTGTGTTTGGGATCATTGTCATGCTGAAAGACCCAGCCACGCTTCATCTTCAGTGCCTTGCTGATGGAAGGAGGTTTTCACTCAAAATCTCACGATACATGGCCCCATTCATTCTTTCCTTTACACGGATCAGTCGTCCTGGTCCCTTTGCAGAAAAACAGCCCCAAAGCATGATGTTTCCACCCCCATGCTTCACAGTAGGTATAGTGTTCTTTGGATGCAACTCTGCATTCTTTCTCCTCCAAACACGACGAGTTTTTACCAAAAAGTTCTATTTTGGTTTCATCTGACCATATGACATTCTCCCAATCCTCTTCTGGATCATCCAAATGCCCTCTAGCAAACTTCAGACGGGCCTGGACATATACTGGCTTAAGCAGGGGGACACGTCTGGAACTGCAGGATTTAAGTCCCTGGCGGCGTAGTGTGTTACTGATGGTAGCCTCTGTTACTTTGGTCTCAGCTCTCTGCAGGTCATTCACTAGGTCCCCCCGTGTGGTTCTGGGATTTTTGCTCACCGTTCTTGTGATCATTTTGACCCCACGGGGTGAGATCTTGCGTGGAGCCCCAGATCGAGGGAGATTAGCAGTGGTCTTGTATGTCTTCCATTTTCTAATAATTGCTCCCACAGTTGATTTCTTCACACCAAGCTGCTTACCTATTGCAGATTCAGTTTTCCCAGCCTGGTGCAGGTCCACAATTTTGTCTCTGGTCTCCTTTGACAGCTCTTTGGTCTTGGCCATAGTGGAGTTTGGAGTATGACTGTTTGAGGTTGTGGACAGGTGTCTTTTATACTGATAACGAGTTCAAAAAGGTGCCATTAATACAGGTAATGAGTGGAGGACAGAGGAGCCTCTTAAAGAAGAAGTTACAGGTCTGTGAGAGCCAGAAATCTTGCTTGTTTGTAGGTGACCAAATACTTATTTTACAGAGGAATTTACCAATTAATTCATTAAAAATCAGACAATGTGATTTCCTGGATTTTGTTTTCTCATTTTGGCTCTCATAGTTGAGGTATACCTATGATAAAAATTACAGGCCTCTCTCATCTTTTTAAATGGGAGAACTTACAGAATTGGTGGCTGACTAAATACTTTTTTGCCCCACTGTATGTATTATATAAACAACAACTCTAAGTCCCTCCTTCTGACATCCTGCTGAACATACAGAGGTGCTGCGGAGGAGATTCAGCTCGCGACTGTATATTGCGGAAGATATGTTGGTACGTGTCAGGTGGGGGAGGGCGTTGCCAGGAGTTCAACGTAAAGCCAGCCCACATTTCTGATATGACGTCATATAGGCAGCGAATCTGGATCGTTTGTACCCCCGTTTTTAGAGATGTGGGTAAGGAGGAAAAGAGAAAGGGTTGTATTTTCTGACACTTTGTGAGTCTCCTTACACACCGGTGCAACATATTTATGTATAAAAGAAAGCAAAAGTTCATTTTGCATAATAGCGGACCTTTAATGGATGACTTTTTTAATAAGATTAATCTTCCAACAATATCAGAGGAGCAAAGAGGTCTCCTTAATGGCCCAATCACAAAAGAGGAACTTATCAATGCCCTTAAAAATCTCCAGAGTGGAAAGTCTCCAGGACCAGATGGACAAACCGATGAACTTTATAAAGAATTTAGCAGCCTGGTTCTAAAACCATTACTCGAAATGTTTAATCATTAATTTACTAAGACAGAATTACCGCAGACTTTGAAGGAGGCAAACATATCTCTTCTATTAAAAAAGGGGAAATGCCCAGCATATTGTGCCTCCTTAGTCCAATAGCGCTCTTGAATGTAGGCCGGAAATTGCTTTCTAAAATTCTAGCAACTCGTTTGGAGGATCTTTTGCCTATACTAATTACAGAGGACCAAACTGGTTTTATAAAAGGCCGTAATTCTACAAACAATGTAAGACCTCTTTTGAACGTTATACAGGCATTTGAAAAATATTCTATAGATGGATTGGTGCTTTCCATGGTTGCAGAGAAGGCATTTGACT
This sequence comes from Eleginops maclovinus, assembly GCF_036324505.1. NCBI lineage: Eukaryota > Metazoa > Chordata > Actinopteri > Perciformes > Eleginopidae > Eleginops > Eleginops maclovinus. The sequence goes on along the minus strand of NC_086357.1, from coordinate 29,869 downwards.
GTCTAGAGTGGTCCTTCCTATTCTACAGATTCGACACATTTGGTCTTGGCAATAACTTTTTGAAATAGGTAAGAATACTGTACACATACCCACAAGCTGCAGGTGTAACTAACAGATTAAGATCAGAGTACTTTCCAACACATAGAGGTACCAGGCAGGGTTGTCCACTGTCTCCTTTCCTCATAGCGCTAGCCATTGAACACTGGCTGAGATCATTAGAGCCTTCCATACATGGCTTGCAGCTTTGAGAGATATGTCATAAAATAAGGTTGTATGCGGACAATGTCATAGTGTTTTCATCCCAGCCAGAGATATCAGTCCCAGCTCTCATTGAGAGGGTAGATTGGTTTATTCATTTTTCTGGGTATGATCAACTTCAATACATTTGAAGCTATGCCTATCGGTAGTCTTGGGACTATACCAAATACAATGCCATCCTTTCCTTTTAAATGGTCTCCAAACAGGTTTTGTTTATTTAGGTATATTTATTACCCCATCATTTGGTCAACTGTACAAAGCCAATTTTACTCCATTATTTGGTAAGTTAAAACAAGATTTAGATCGCTAGAGCTCCCTCCCTAACTCCTGCCTTGGGCGAATAACCTGATACAAATGAATGTATTACCTAGGGTGCTTTATCCCATTCAGATGATTTCTATTTTATTTTCCAACAGGGCGCTTAAAGATCTGAACAGCTGTCTTAGCTCTTTTAAAAGTAAACCTAGACTGAAAATGCCAGTGCTGCAGCTGCCTGGCACTATGGGTGCCATGGACCTGCCAACTATTAAAGTGTATCAGCTGTGCGCTCACCTGACAGCAATATCTCAATGGATAAAAAATGATGCCTCTTCTATATGGTTGGATATTGAATCTTCATTATCAAAATGTGCTTTACAGGACTTACTGTATTTTGGGATTTTTAAAAACATAAAAGAAAAATGTACCAACCCAATAACAATTAAAGCTGCAAGCAGCGATGATCGGGCGTTCGCAAGTTAGCGCACGCAGGGGTACTTCAAGGATCCCCCCCACGTGCAGCACTGTACTGCCATCGTCACAAACCGATCCGTATTGCCCCCCTTTTGTTGTTGTAGCAGCGATAAAATGATTTCCTCACTACATTTCCCTACATAGGAATCAGAATTTCCACACACACACACACACACACAAACAAAGAATAGTCCATAAAGGACCACAACAAACACATAGATTTTGTTTGGACCCATCAAAAGGGCAAAATTTGAACTTCAAAAAAAGATGGGCTTCTTTTTGGGTTACGATATGGCTCTCACTAACTTTTTTGTGCGTCCCATCAAAATCTCAACTTTGTATGCATGCCAAGGGCCTCAAAAGGATATTCAATAAATCCCTGCAGTTTCAATAGGTCTTCGCTCCGACTTTAGTCGAGCTAAGGCCCTAATATAATGCTTTGAAGGCATAGTGGTCATCTCAGGGTATGGAGGGGAGGCTCAAATTGACCTCCATTTTCACCCAGATAACCAAGAACCCAGACTTTTTGCCAGGAGTAATGGACCTTAGCTTCCAGCAGTGGCGTAACAAAGGCTTAACTACATTGGGGAACTTGTTCTCTGACAGTGGTCTCATGTCTTTTGATCAACTGATGACAAAGTATCAGCTCCGCAGACAGGACTCCTTTTGTTTCTTGCAGATCAGGTTTATCACCAAGAATACAATGCTTATAGACAGTGGCGAATCTAGAGTTTGTCGAGGACCTAGGCAAAAATTCACTTGGGGCCCCTCGAACCAGCGTTCAGCACCATTATGTTATAAATAATCTGACACTAACAACAAAAATTGCTCAATGTAAACCGTTTTTTATTTTACAAGTTACCATTTTTGTTCATTTCTAAATATAAACATAAAAGATATTAAAAAATGAATAAATAAAACATATAAATATAAAGAACAACCCCCCAAAAACAGAACAACATAACCTTAAATAAATAATAACAAAATGTAACGAGTTGGCACAATATGAACACTCAGAGCAATGAAAATATTAAATAACTTAAAAATATGAATAAACAAAGTAAAAATACAGTCTCTTATCATTGAAAAGTTATCTTAGGTAACTAAACCCACATTATACAGTCAATGCCCATCAACACCCTTTAAGCACTGATTTTAGTAATGCTGCTTACGGGCCTTGGCTTGTCCAAGCGCTGTGACTATGTCTTCCAGATCCAAAGACCTTTGCACATATAACTTAGGCCTTTTGGCCACTGAGCAGGGTCATCTGATGTGATCAAAAATGTTGTAGTGGTTGTGCTGCTGCTGCTGCTGCTGCTGCTGCTGGAGGTAGGGGGTGACATGTCATCTTCGTGATGAGAAGATGTTGCTGTCTCACTGTAGATCGATGTTGACTGCCCAGTGGAGCCAGATGTTGACTCCCCACTGGAGGCAGATGTTGACTGTCTACTGGAGGAGGCAGATGCTGACTGCCTCTCTCATCTTTTTAAATGGGAGAACTTACAGAATTGGTGGCTGACTAAATACTTTTTTGCCCCACTGTATGTATTATATAAACAACAACTCTAAGTCCCTCCTTCTGACATCCTGCTGAACATACAGAGGTGCTGCGGAGGAGATTCAGCTCGCGACTGTATATTGCGGAAGATATGTTGGTACGTGTCAGGTGGGGGAGGGCGTTGCCAGGAGTTCAACGTAAAGCCAGCCCACATTTCTGATATGACGTCATATAGGCAGCGAATCTGGATCGTTTGTACCCCCGTTTTTAGAGATGTGGGTAAGGAGGAAAAGAGAAAGGGTTGTATTTTCTGACACTTTGTGAGTCTCCTTACACACCGGTGAAACATATTTATGTATAAAAGAAAGCAAAAGTTCATTTTGCATAATAGCGGACCTTTAATGGATGACTTTTTTAATAAGATTAATCTTCCAACAATATCAGAGGAGCAAAGAGGTCTCCTTAATGGCCCAATCACAAAAGAGGAACTTATCAATGCCCTTAAAAATCTCCAGAGTGGAAAGTCTCCAGGACCAGATGGACAAACCGATGAACTTTATAAAGAATTTAGCAGCCTGGTTCTAAAACCATTACTCGAAATGTTTAATCATTAATTTACTAAGACAGAATTACCGCAGACTTTGAAGGAGGCAAACATATCTCTTCTATTAAAAAAGGGGAAATGCCCAGCATATTGTGCCTCCTTAGTCCAATAGCGCTCTTGAATGTAGGCCGGAAATTGCTTTCTAAAATTCTAGCAACTCGTTTGGAGGATCTTTTGCCTATACTAATTACAGAGGACCAAACTGGTTTTATAAAAGGCCGTAATTCTACAAACAATGTAAGACCTCTTTTGAACGTTATACAGGCATTTGAAAAATATTCTATAGATGGATTGGTGCTTTCCATGGTTGCAGAGAAGGCATTTGACTGTCTAGAGTGGTCCTTCCTATTCTACAGATTCGACACATTTGGTCTTGGCAATAACTTTTTGAAATAGGTAAGAATACTGTACACATACCCACAAGCTGCAGGTGTAACTAACAGATTAAGATCAGAGTACTTTCCAACACATAGAGGTACCAGGCAGGGTTGTCCACTGTCTCCTTTCCTCATAGCGCTAGCCATTGAACACTGGCTGAGATCATTAGAGCCTTCCATACATGGCTTGCAGCTTTGAGAGATATGTCATAAAATAAGGTTGTATGCGGACAATGTCATAGTGTTTTCATCCCAGCCAGAGATATCAGTCCCAGCTCTCATTGAGAGGGTAGATTGGTTTATTCATTTTTCTGGGTATGATCAACTTCAATACATTTGAAGCTATGCCTATCGGTAGTCTTGGGACTATACCAAATACAATGCCATCCTTTCCTTTTAAATGGTCTCCAAACAGGTTTTGTTTATTTAGGTATATTTATTACCCCATCATTTGGTCAACTGTACAAAGCCAATTTTACTCCATTATTTGGTAAGTTAAAACAAGATTTAGATCGCTAGAGCTCCCTCCCTAACTCCTGCCTTGGGCGAATAACCTGATACAAATGAATGTATTACCTAGGGTGCTTTATCCCATTCAGATGATTTCTATTTTATTTTCCAACAGGGCGCTTAAAGATCTGAACAGCTGTCTTAGCTCTTTTAAAAGTAAACCTAGACTGAAAATGCCAGTGCTGCAGCTGCCTGGCACTATGGGTGCCATGGACCTGCCAACTATTAAAGTGTATCAGCTGTGCGCTCACCTGACAGCAATATCTCAATGGATAAAAAATGATGCCTCTTCTATATGGTTGGATATTGAATCTTCATTATCAAAATGTGCTTTACAGGACTTACTGTATTTTGGGATTTTTAAAAACATAAAAGAAAAATGTACCAACCCAATAACAATTAAAGCTGCAAGCAGCGATGATCGGGCGTTCGCAAGTTAGCGCACGCAGGGGTACTTCAAGGATCCCCCCCACGTGCAGCACTGTACTGCCATCGTCACAAACCGATCCGTATTGCCCCCCTTTTGTTGTTGTAGCAGCGATAAAATGATTTCCTCACTACATTTCCCTACATAGGAATCAGAATTTCCACACACACACACACACACACAAACAAAGAATAGTCCATAAAGGACCACAACAAACACATAGATTTTGTTTGGACCCATCAAAAGGGCAAAATTTGAACTTCAAAAAAAGATGGGCTTCTTTTTGGGTTACGATATGGCTCTCACTAACTTTTTTGTGCGTCCCATCAAAATCTCAACTTTGTATGCATGCCAAGGGCCTCAAAAGGATATTCAATAAATCCCTGCAGTTTCAATAGGTCTTCGCTCCGACTTTAGTCGAGCTAAGGCCCTAATATAATGCTTTGAAGGCATAGTGGTCATCTCAGGGTATGGAGGGGAGGCTCAAATTGACCTCCATTTTCACCCAGATAACCAAGAACCCAGACTTTTTGCCAGGAGTAATGGACCTTAGCTTCCAGCAGTGGCGTAACAAAGGCTTAACTACATTGGGGAACTTGTTCTCTGACAGTGGTCTCATGTCTTTTGATCAACTGATGACAAAGTATCAGCTCCGCAGACAGGACTCCTTTTGTTTCTTGCAGATCAGGTTTATCACCAAGAATACAATGCTTATAGACAGTGGCGAATCTAGAGTTTGTCGAGGACCTAGGCAAAAATTCACTTGGGGCCCCTCGAACCAGCGTTCAGCACCATTATGTTATAAATAATCTGACACTAACAACAAAAATTGCTCAATGTAAACCGTTTTTTATTTTACAAGTTACCATTTTTGTTCATTTCTAAATATAAACATAAAAGATATTAAAAAATGAATAAATAAAACATATAAATATAAAGAACAACCCCCCAAAAACAGAACAACATAACCTTAAATAAATAATAACAAAATGTAACGAGTTGGCACAATATGAACACTCAGAGCAATGAAAATATTAAATAACTTAAAAATATGAATAAACAAAGTAAAAATACAGTCTCTTATCATTGAAAAGTTATCTTAGGTAACTAAACCCACATTATACAGTCAATGCCCATCAACACCCTTTAAGCACTGATTTTAGTAATGCTGCTTACGGGCCTTGGCTTGTCCAAGCGCTGTGACTATGTCTTCCAGATCCAAAGACCTTTGCACATATAACTTAGGCCTTTTGGCCACTGAGCAGGGTCATCTGATGTGATCAAAAATGTTGTAGTGGTTGTGCTGCTGCTGCTGCTGCTGCTGCTGCTGCTGGAGGTAGGGGGTGACATGTCATCTTCGTGATGAGAAGATGTTGCTGTCTCACTGTAGATCGATGTTGACTGCCCAGTGGAGCCAGATGTTGACTCCCCACTGGAGGCAGATGTTGACTGTCTACTGGAGGAGGCAGATGCTGACTGCCTACTGTAGGCAGATGCTGACTGCCTACTGGAGGCAGATGTTGAATCCCCACTCAAAGTGGTTGTTGACTGAACTGCTTTGACCAAAAAATAAACTGGATGATCCTGAGGATAGATAATAAAGTAACATGTTAACGTCAATTTAAAATGCTTTTTCTTTATAGAATTCAAATTCCTCCTATTCAGCTTTTGAATGTTGTTCTTAGGTATAGCTTTCACTATTCTTCATTGTTTACTATTTCCCTTTCATTTGAAACTGACAATGTAAGTTAACATGGTTCCAATACAGAGGATTAAACTTACGTGCAGGAGCGAGCACTATGGCTACTAAAGTTTGTGTAAAGTGTAGTGAAAATGTACAGTTTTCAGTATCATAAAACCCAATAGGCCTACTGTACTACAGATACGGAGTATATAAGAAAATACAATCACCACACTGCAAATAGCACACTAACTTACACCAATACCATCCATCCATCCATCTTCTTCCGCTTATTCATCAGGGTCAGCTCCAGCAGAGAGCCCCAAATGTCTCTTTCCCTGGTCACATCAACCAGCTCTGACTGGGGCATTCCAATGCGTTCCCAGGCCAGCGAAGAGATATAATCCCTCCACCTGGTCCTAGGTCTACCCCTCGGTCTCTTCCAAGCTGGACGTGCCTGGAACACCTCCCTAGGGAGGCACCCAGGTGGCATCCTTACTAGGTGCCCGAACCAACTCAACTGGCTCCTTTCAACGCGAAGGAGCAGCGGTTCTACTCCGAGTCCCTCCCGGATGACTGAACTTCTCACCTTATCCCTAAGGGAGATGCCAGCCACCCTGCGGAGAAATCCCATTTCAGCCGCTTGTATCCGCAATATCGTTCTTTCGGTCATGACCCATCCTTCATGACCATAGGTGAGGGTAGGAACGAAGATGGCCCGGTAGACAGAGAGCTTTGCCTTCTGGCTCAGCTCTCTTTTCGTCACAACGGTGCGGTAAAGCGACTGCAGTACCGCTCCGGCTGCTCTGATTCTCCGGCCCATCTCACGCTCCATTGTTCCCTCACTCGAGAACAAGACCCCGAGATACTTGAACTCCTCCACTTGGGGTAAGGCCTCATTCCCTACCTGGAGTGGACAGTCCATCGGTTTCCTGCTGAGAATCATGGCCTCAGATTTGGAGGCGCTGATCCTCATCCCAGCCGCTTCACAAATTTGGCCGCGAACCGATCCAGTGAGTGCTGAAGGTCACAGACCGATGAAGCCATTAGGACGACATCATCTGTAAAAAGCAGTGGTGCAAACCTTAGCCCACGACTACGCCTCGAAATCCTGTCCATCAATATCACAAACAGGATTGGTGACAAAGTGCAGCCCTGGCAGAGGCCAACCCTCACCGGAAATCGGTCCGACGTGCTACCGAAAACCCGGACACAGCTCTCGCTTTGGGACTACAGAGATTGGATGGCCCTGAGTAGAGACCCCCTCACCCCATACTCCCGCAGCACCTCCCACAGTATCTCCCTGGGAACCCGGTCATATGCCTTCTCCAAATCCAGAAAGCACATGTAGACCGGATCAGCGTACTCCCAGGCCCCCTCGAGGATCCTTGCGAGAGTAAAAAGCTGGTCCGTCGTTCCACGATCAGGACGAAATCTGCATTGTTCCTCCTCAATCTGAGGTTCGACAATCCACCAATACATTTAAGTTATTTAGAGTACACTTGTCCACATTTCTTGCATCTAAATTTCATAATTTAACCTCAAAGCTTAACAGTTAGCTCAGTCAGACAAAGCTTCATCAGTTAACTAGCCTACAGAAAAAGTTTGCTTATCCCCGCTACCCCATCACTCCATTAATGGTGTCCTATTAAACGACAGGTAAAATGTTGATCTGGAAATGGCTGAGACCATGTTTATTTTAGTAACAATGCCAAAGACCAAGTTGACTGGTTATGAACAGGTTATGACCTGTAACTACTAGTGTTAGAAATAATCAATATATTGGAGCGGAACTTTAAAAGATAATTCACTGTTTCTGGACAGATCATATTTGTCCACTTCTGGTAGTATTACCGGATGTTGTTTTTAGTCTCAGATAGCATAAAGCTAATATTGTATTGTATACATGAGTAGAGGGAGAAGGACCAGTGGAGTTACATACTAAACACACCGCCTCTACCTCTCACTCATTGATGCTGCAATGATACAGTTGCCTGTTTAATAACTGATAAACCTCAGAAGAATTGCATAATAGAATATTGTAGTTGAGAGCTCCAGGACTTCGCTAACAAGATGGCACCGGTGATGTCATAAGAGGACCCGCCCCCGACAACGTCAGCCTATAGAAGAGTCCAGAGAACCCCATGTGACAAGCGGCCAACAGGATCCAGCCCCCCGCTACCAACCAATGAGAGCACGAGAGCGGAGCGCGTCTTATTTTGAAGTTGTGTATTGCATGGTCGGAAAGGGGTGGTTCTATAAAACATGTTTGTATTGTAGAACCAGGCTCTCTTTTGTTCCGGACCGCCAGACAGTAACTACTGATGAGCTCCACTCAGTCAGTGGCCTGTGGACGCGTGTCCCGGGCTATTGAGCCACAGCTGTGAAACTTTTGTAAAACCTACTACTGCATCCATTATTAAACACTCCTTTTATAACTTTTAAGGGAGGTTTGCTTTCTTTCTTTTAAACCGACTCCTGGGCTTCAAATAAACGAACATTTCTTACACTAGCTTCTACGGTCTTCCAGCTGGCTAGCTAAGCTAAGCTAACACGTCAATACGACCCGGCCGCGCACACTTGACTCAGCAATGTCACGGCCAGCAGAGCAGATAATGTTATGTGAGCGAAGTTAACTCATGTTAAACAAAATAAATAATTTCATGCTGGAAGTTACTTAATTCAAGTTTCTCCCTCCCACCGAATAGTAGCATTTAGTTATTTTTTTCATTGTTATCTGCTCAACTTACCACTGTCTTGTTTTTTCTCCACCTCTTCATCTTTCTTCTTCTTACTTTTTTTTCCACAAGGATAATTTCTCTTAATTTTTCAGTTGTTTTCCAAGTTGTCATCAGGATTTTTTGTAAACAAGAATCATGCACGCGACTTGCGACGCTGATGGGAGTGAGACGGATCAGGTGGGTCCCCGCTAGGGAGGTTACCTACTGTCATTGCAAACGTTGCGCATAGCCTCACTATTGTAGATGAACTGAATTTGATTAAGGCTTATGATGTCTGTTGAATTTTATTTTTTCTATCATTTGATGTTCTTAATTTTGAATCAATAAAAAATTAAAATAAAAAAAAAACCTTTGCGAATCGACACTGCTGTCATTTAAAGTTGTGTCGGCCCTCGGGGGCCCCCTACTGGTCTGGGGCCCCAAGCAGTTGCCTGCCTTACCTGTTGGCAAGCGGCGCCCCTGCTAATAGATCACATGGAGGTATCTGAGAAGTTGCTGTACCGTCAACCAGGGAGATTGTCTCTCAGTTTGTTTTACAAAGTAATGTGAGGCATGACTCCTAATAATACGCAGACAATCAAAGGGGCTTGGGATAAGTAATTGTCAGTGACTATCGATGAGGAGACATGGGAAGATGTATGTGCCAGAACAAAAGCAATACAGTTGAGAATTATACACAGGCTACATATATCCCCTAATCGCATGCACTGTTTTAACCCCTCACTCTCCCCCATGTGTCTTAAATGTAAAACAGAAGTAGGAACCCTGACCCATTGCTTCTGGTCATGCTGCAAACTGCAGAAATATTGGTCTGACATATTAGATGAAATAGGGAAGATATTTCAGACATTTAGATATGGATCTGTCTATGATTTTAGGTCTACCAGTCAAATCACTCCCTACTGCTGCGAACAGAAGATTATAGAATGTCCTTACTTTTGCTGCTAGGAAAAATATTTTACTACAGTGTAGTAAGGATCAGTTTCCATCTCTCAAAGGCTTGCGCAACATTTTATTTGAGTTGGTTCCCGTGGAATATCTCACCAATGTTTTACATGCCAAATCTGACCAGATCCATACACTCTGGCAGCCTTAGTTAAATTTCCCTTGACCTGAATTGTCGACTGTTATTGTTAAAGGAACCTCATAAATCTCCTGTAATCATAAATGCATTATTGTGTTGTAAAAACTGGAAAAACCTAAAAATCTATTGTTTAAAAAAATTATAACAATGAGATGGTAAGTCATGACATGGAGAAGTCATCATTATGACTTAAATGTTTTTGGGTTTTTTTCTGTGGCGCAAACGGGCTTCCATATCAAACTTACTGAACAGTCATGTGTACTTTTCTTTTAAATAAGAAAACATAGTTTCATTAGGTGTTTCTTACCAAAGCTCCTTGCGTGTATCATTGAAGTCTAACAAACATGATGAATGCATTTCATTCCTCATAAAACATTTGTTAAATTTTAAATGTCTTCAATCCTGTATTGTTATTCACGGCCAGTGTAAGAGCATTGCTTCTCTGCTCTGCATGTTAATGCTACCAGACCATAACTGGACTTGTTATATCAAAATCCTAAAATAAAATAAACAAGACATTGTCTCTCTCACCTGTATTTCTTAGGGTCACTGGGAGATTTGATGATCTCCAAGTCCCCCTGGTCTTCTGCAGGAACTCTTTGACCTCCATCCCCAGTAGCCACCTGATACCCGACTTCCTGTGGATGCGTTGGCTCACCCTGGTCTGGAGCAGAAGCCGGTACTTGAGCACTGCAACCATTCACTGACTTCTTGGTCTGAGGCATTTTGACAGAGTCCTTTGGAGTAACAGCGCTAGAGATGCATGAAAGCACACAGGTAAATGTTGAACGAATGAGTTTCTGTCAAAATGGTACAAAAAAATCTACCAATCAATAACCATTTAGCTATTTTTCTAACATTTTTGAAAGTTTGGGAATCATCAATATTGTCCTATTGTACCAAAATCCTACAGGTTAACTAATTAGCCCAAGGTATGTACTGTAGCCCTTGATCTAGTGAATGGGAAATATGTTGCTACAAAACATAATGTTCATTTAGAAAAAAGTATTCCTAATGTGCAACACAAATGTTTTTTGTTTTTTTTACCATTGTATATCATTTTACAGGATAAAACAACAACAACAACAACAACAGATTAAAGGGCCATTGTGGGTGAATATATAAAGAGGGAGACATACAAAAGGTAATGTATCACTCAGAATGCTGATCTTTAGAAATATTTTTGTACACATCAAGGAATGTGGTTAATTTTCTCCACCAATGAAATGGGATTAATTAAAGAGTCTTTTCAAAGCCAGTGAGGATAGGAACAATCATTACATCGAATAAAAACTATTGTAATATACACAAAATTATGGGATCACTTAAAAAAAAAAACAACATACATACATTCATTGCAAAACATTCAATTGATCAGTAGTCCCTTTCTAAATCCGATCAGATTAATTCCAATTGTCGTGTCATGATTATATATTAAACAGACACATGACATGAAAATATCAGATTTATGGGAAGTGATGGTACGGAGCTGTTGTGTACTAAGCGTCACGTTAATATGTTCATGTGTTGCTATCATAAGGGACATGACATATAGCGACAAGAACTGCTGGGAAGCTACCAAGCTAACAGTTTGAGTTAACTTTAAAAAATCGTAATAACATCACCGCTGCTACAGGCAGTGACTTTGGCTCAACGGCTACCGGCTTCGTTAGCGTTAGCTGTATATCGGATTTGAGTAATCCTGTTATTGAGAATGCCCATTTTAACGTAGTGGCTACATTACGAGTCGTGTTGTGTAGCCATTAACAAGCCAGCTAGCTTTGTCTAAACTCTAAATCATGGCATAGCAGTTCGTTTAACATAACGAGGCTCTCACCTTTGTTTCTGCCAGTTTATGGACGTCAACAGTATCAATACAGCCGCCTAGCTTGGTTAGATAGTGGTAAATCAAAACAAAGAGTGTGATTCGCTGAGAGCACGTCAATCACAAACAAACGGTCTGACTGATTGGTGGAATATGTGACAGAGCATTTGAATTTGAATGAAAACACCGAGTAGCAATGGAAATCCGTGTATAATCCTCGTATCTACGGGCCATTTGTTTTTCTTTGTCGAACCAGTAAACGGAAGAGCGTCAAGCTTTTTTCGTTTTTGCTTTTTACCTTTCTAAATGGTCCAACGGTCATTGGAGCTAGGGGCGGGGCAAAACTCTCGGAAGTCATTTCAAAACAAAAGCACTCGCATGCTAAAATACACTCGCATTGAAGCACTACAGTATCCGGCTGAAGGAACAATGATAATATTATAAACAAGGGAAAATGACGTGAATTTAGGCTGGTTCATTGCGATCACAACGAAAACGACACACATTGAGCCCAGAAAAAAAAAAAAAAAAAGATATTGAGGGCTGTACTGTAAATCTATAAACCACTAAGCGCCGTATGGCTGTGTCTAAAATGGACAGCATTGTTAGGAGATTTAAATTATACAGCGGTCAACTCAGCGGTATCTCGCGTTTTCTTGGTCAAATCAGCAGCTCTTTTTTTCCTGCTATAGCCTATTTGATGAGCGATACAAATATTTTTTTATTTTATTTTGACATTAGTTCATAATTAAATTGATACTATTTGACTTTGTAGTAGTAGGCCCTCTACCAACAATACACTGAAGTACTTTTACTGTGTATTTTTTGTGAAATACTCTGTCAAAGCCCCCTCCTGAGAACAAAATCAAGCCACTTCTACTCTATAAGTTTTATGAGGGATACAATTATTTTTTTGCCATAAGTGCTTCGTGTTATTGATACTGATGGACTCAGTACTAGTGAAACTAATCCCACAAGTACTATGACGTACTTTTACTGTACCTTTTTTGAGTAATCCTCTGTCAAAGTCCCCTCCTGAATACAAGAATGCATGTTTTTGCAACATTCTTTCAGGAGACTGATATTGTTGGACAGAGTATTATAAGAGGATGGTAGACTGATATCAGCACTGCTTCCAGTCAGTATTCCAGCAGCAGCATTTTATTTTGTTTGGAAAGTCTTTAGAGACTGGCCTGGATAGCTGGTCACAACTATCCTTTAGCACAGTGACACACACATTTCACTCTTATGATGCGGTTGTCTTTAATACTGAGATTTGTCTCTGCCCCTAGTTCATTTCTTGCAGATTCATCACCCTCATCTTTCCATCAGTCGCTGTCCTTGCATGTCAGTCAATGGACCTTCGTAAAAATGTATCCAAATCAACATAATGTTTTTTTGTGAGTGAAGGCCAGAGCTAAATTACAGATAGTTTAATTGTGTAAATACAATGTGAGAGAATATAAATCCACATCCTCCAATTAAACTTATTTCATTTACTTGTTCATGGTATACTTATACATTACTTACTTCTATTAGAACATTTGCATGTTGAACATGCTGGATATCTTTCCCAGCCTCAAGGAAATACAATCAAATAAATGGATTCATAATAAAAAAATATGATTAGATAAACATTTAAAAATGAATAATTTTGTGTGCAAACATTTCAAATTTAAATATTAAACATTTTAAAATATCTTTTGAAATTATTTCTGACAAAAATACGGAAGAGTACTGAAGAGTATTAGGGCCACATGAAGAGAAAATATTTTTTAAATTTCTGAGAAAAACTCGAAATTTTCGAGAAAAAACTCGAAATTTTCGAGAAAAAAAGTCGAAATTTCTGAGAAAAAAGTCGAAATTTCTGAGAAAAAAAGTCGAAATGTTCGAGAAAAAAAGTCAAAATTTCTGAGAAAAAAAGTCAAAATCTTCGAGAAAAAAAGTCAGAATTTTCGAGAAAAAAAGTCAGAAATCTGCCAGGAACGGCGGAAGTGGGCTATGAGTCACTCCAGTTACAGGATGGCATGAGGAGGGCATCGGGATCGATCGGCATGCCATGGCTGCATCAGGTGAGTGAATTAACTTATATGAGGTGATAGTGTTCGTTTTGTAGGCATAGGTTAGTCTAGCTGCTTACTATGATTGCGTAAACTCATACCGAAGACGGTATATGTTTGTATCTTTGCCCATACAGCTCTGTTAAATCTCTGTCATCGCTGCCGTCCATTTGGGCTTATGTGCTGATGGCTGCATTGATATCTTTAAGAAAAGACTAAAATGAATCATATTCATCAGGGTAACTTAACGCATTTGTGGATTAATATAGGCCTACTGTAGGCCTTGTGCTTTCTTGCGATGTTAAGCCGGAATGGCAAGCACGTTTTCCATTGAGCCCGTTGTCAGTTAGGTGTCCTTCGAGCTAGGTAGCTAGCCTAACGTGCGTCTCTACACAGCCCAAGTTTACGTTTTCCATTGAGCCCGTTGTCAATATGTCCTTCGTGTTAGGTAGCTTAACGTGCGTCTGCACAGCCCAAGTTTCCCATCGATAAAATATCATGCCACTTTTAAATGACAAAGTTGATTTTAGTGAACAGTGTATTTCAGTTACTTGCACAGGCTACGTCCCTATCAGTGCTAATTTCAAAATACAAAATGGACAGTTCCACGTTTTTTTGGGGGGGGGGGGGGGGGGGGGGGGGTTTTTTTTGGTGTTTTGGGGGGGGGGGGTGTTTTGGGGTTTTTTGGGGGGGTGTGGGGGGGGGGGGGGGGGGGGGGGGGGGTTTAAAAGGGGGGGGGGGGGGGGGGGGGGGGGGGGAAAAAAAGGGGGGGAGGGGGGGGGGGGGGGGGGGGTGTGGGGGGGGGGGGGTTTTTTGGGGGGGGGGTTTTTTGGGGGGGGGGGGTTTTGGGGGGGGGGGGGGGGGGGGGGGGGGGGGGGGGGGGGGGGGGGGGGGGTGGTTTGGGTTTTGGGGGGGGGGAAAGGGGGGTTGTTTTTGGGGGGTTTTGTTTTGGTTTTTTGGGTGGGTTTTTTGGGGGGGGGGGGGGGGGGGGGTTTTTGGGTTGGGGGGGTGGTTTGGGGGGGGGGGGGGGGGGTTTTTTTGGGTGGGGTTTTGGTGGGGGGGTTGGGAAAGGGGTTGGGGGGGGTTTTTTTTTTGGGGGGGGGTGTTTTGGGGTTTTTTTGGGGGTTTTTTTTTGTTTGTTTTTGGTTTTTTTTTTTAAAAAAAAAGGGGGGGGGGGGGGGGGGGGGTTTTTAAATTTGGGGGGGGGGGGGGGGGGAAAAATTTTTTTGGGTTTGGAAAAAGGGGGGGGGTTGGTTGGTTGGGGGGTTGGGGGGGGGGGGGGGGGGGGGGGGGGGTTTTTTTGTTTGGGGTTTGGGGGGGGTTGGGGGGGGGGGAAAAAGTTTGGGGGGGGGGGGGGGGGGAAAAAATTTTTGGGGGGGTTTTTTGGGGGGGGGGGGGGGGGGGGTTTTTTGGGTTGGGGGGGGGGGGGGGTTGGGGTTTGGGGGGGGGGGGGGGGGGTGGTTTGGTTTGGGGGGGGGGGGGGAAATGGGGGGGGGGGGGGGGGGGGGTTTTTTTAAAAAAAAAAAATTTTTTGGGGGGGGGGGGGGGGGGGGGGGGTTTTTGGGGGGGGGGGGGGGTTTTGAAGGTTTTGGGGGGGGGGGGGGGGGGGGGGGGGGGGGGGGGGGGGGGGGGTTTTTTGGGGGGGGGGGGTTTTTTTTGGGGGGGGGGGGTTTTTTTTTTTTTGGCGGTTTTGTGGGGTGGGTGGGGGGGGGGGGGGTGGGGGTTTTTTGGGGAAAAAAAAAAAATTTTTTTTGGTTGGGGTTTTTGGGGGGGGGGGGGGGGTTTTTGGGGGGGGGGGGGAAGGGGGGGGGGTTTTGTGGGGGGGGGGGGGGGGGGAAAAAAAAAAAGGGGGGGGGGGGGGGGTTTTTGGGGGGGGGGGGGGGGGGGGGGGAAAAAAATGGGGTTTTTTTTTTGGGGGGGGGGGGGGGGGGGGGGGGGGGGGGGGGGGGTTTTTTTGGGGGGGGTTTTTGTTGGGGGGGGGGGGGGTTTTTTTTTTTGGGGGGGGGGGGGGGGGGTTTGGGGGGGGGGAAAAAGGGGGGGGGGGGTTTTTGGGGTATTTTTGGTGGGGTTGGGGGGGTGGGGGGGGGGGGGGGGGGGGGGAAAAGGGGGGGGGGTTTTTTTGGTTTTTTGGGGGAAAGTTTGGGGGGGCCCCGGGGGGGGGGGGGGGGGGAAAAGGGGGTAGGGGGGGGGGGGGGGGTGGGGGGGTGGGGGGAGGGGCCTTGGGGGTTTGGGGGGGGTTGGGGGAGGGGGGTTTGGGTGGGGGGGGGGGGGGTTTTTTTTGGGGGGGGGGGGTTTTTTTTGGGGGGGGGGGGGGGTGGGGGGGGGGTTTTTTGTTTTGGAAAATTTTTGGGGGGGGGGGGGGGGTTTGGGGGGGGGGGCGGGGGGGCCCCTTTGAGGGGGGTGGGGGGGGGGGGGGTCAAAAAAAGATGTGGTTTGGGGTTTTCCCCCTGCGTCGTGCAAAGGGAAGGGGGTAGAAACCCCCCAAAGGGTGGTTTTTGGGTCGGGGTGGGGAAAGTTTAGAACCCGGACCCCCTAGGGCTCGCCCGTAAGGGGCGTTTTGACCCCAAGGCCCCCTTTT
Organism: Eleginops maclovinus; assembly: GCF_036324505.1. Taxonomy (NCBI): domain Eukaryota; kingdom Metazoa; phylum Chordata; class Actinopteri; order Perciformes; family Eleginopidae; genus Eleginops; species Eleginops maclovinus. Next base: position 13,494 of record NC_086357.1, on the reverse strand, counting down.
GGATCTTGGGGCAAAAGGGTTTTGAATCGAACGAGTTTGACCAAAATTCCTGGGTTTTTTTGGGAAGGGGTTTTGGAGGGGGGAAGGGCACATCCCCCTTTTGCCCCTTGGAAAAAGGGGGGGCCAGTGGCGGGAGGGGGGGAAAAAAAAAATTTTTGACCCCCCTTAAAAGCATTCGGAGGAGGTGATAAGGGGGTTTGTTTGGGCCAAGGGTTTTTTGTTTTGGGGGAAGGGCTACCCCTTAAAAACATGGGCCAACGGGGAATGACCTTTAAATTTTTGGGCCCTCCAGCGAACTACCATTGGGCCCGGAATGCCACACCAACCTTTTGGGGGAATTTTCCCGGTTAAAAATTTGGGTTAAAAACCTCAGGGACCCTCCTTTTGGGGTAAACCGGGGCTAAACGGCTTTTTTCTTCCGGGGGTCAAACCCCCCCTAAATTTCGTTCCTTTTGAGTTGAAATTTTTTCCAACCCATTTTTTTTGTTTATCCCCCCCCCCCGTTTTTTTTCCCTTGTCCCGATGTTTTTTAACCTGTACTCCCCAAATCCGCCGTTCCATCCCGGCTTTTTTGCCGGCTGGGTTTAAACCCCTTAATTATTTTTTTCCCCAACCTGGCAGCTACGTGCTGATATATTTGGCAGATTTTTTATGTTGGCTTGTTTAAAACCCCGGCCACAAAAAATGCCCTCTGGGCCCAGAAGGGGCTTTCCTTCGATAATCCCATACAGCTCCTCCCGCTGTGTTGTTGTCAGCGTCGGGGGAAACTACACTGCTGTTAGAACAACAGAGTGAACTCCCCCGGGAATAAAAGGCCGGGATCCATCAATTGCTCTAGGTGGGGGAAAACCGAAAAATGCTCCACTCTGAGCCCAGTTGTTTTAAACATGAACAGACCCTCCCCCCTTTTTCCCATTAAAATTTTCCCCGGGTCCCGGGGGAGAAAGGAGAATCGTGTGGACAATGGGGGTTGTACGGGGCGAGCCAAGCTCCGGAAAACCCTTTTTAAGGTTTATGTCCCCCTTGAATGCCCCCTGTCGGAGTTTGTCCAGGTTTTTTTCCAGGGATTGAATTTGCCAGAATAAACTCGGTAGAGGGGGCCGTTTTTTATGTTTCCCAGCCTTACCAGGACCCCGGGCCCCCGGGAACCTCGTGTCTCTTCTCCCGCGCTCCAAGGGAAGCCCAGCAGGTAAACACGGGGGACCCCCATTTTTTTTGCAGTCTCGTGGATTATTGCTGTCCCCCACGACCTGATGGTTAAAATTGTTCTTACTATTGGATTAGGGGTCGCTTGGGCGTTTTCTGTTGCAAAAAAAAAGTTAAAAACAACCCAAAAAGTAAAACAATAAAAAAAAAGAGTGGGTTGTTAGGAGTCGGAAAACGGCAGCCATCCTCGGGGCCATCTTCTTTTCTCAAATTGAAGCAAAATAATCGAGAAAAGAAAAAGGGAAAAAAAAAGGGGAAAAAACCAAAAAACCAACCACTATTCATCACATTTTTCAAACAAACAAACAACCCCCCTTTAAAATAAATGATTTAAAATTTTAAAAAAAAAAACAAAAAACTTTTAAACAAAACAAAATTACCTATTAAAAAATGTAAAAATTCCTTCAAAAAAAACCTTTTTTGATATTTCATCAAAAACAATCAATTCAACTTAAAATAAACAAACCCCATAAAATTGGTTTTACTATATACTTTTCATCACTTCATTTTTTTTTTACTCCCCCAAATAAAAATACCACAAAAAACAAAACTTAAATAACTAATAATAAATATCACCACCCCACTTCTTAAAAACAAAAACTCTCTTAAAATTAAAAAAAATCAAGGAAAAAGTCCAACATATACATATACATTTTTACCCAAATACATTAATCAATAACCTTTTTTTTTGCAATTAAATACCAACAAACACAAACCTTTTATTTTGGGGTTTTAGCCCCCAAACCAAAATACCACCATAACCCCTTTTCCTCTATTCATTCTCCCCACTTTAGCAAGTCATGGACCCCCCCCTGGCAACTCTCTCCACATCAACATATCCCAAAACACTCCCCCAACTCCGGCCCCCCAAAAAGGCCATCTCGCCAAAATAAAACCTACACCACGGTAATTGCCTAAATGAGTTGATTAAAGAGTTCATGGATCCTACTTTGCTCACACGCCCATTAATTATGAGAAGAATACTTCCAGATAACAGTGTAGAAAAGGGATTGGCGAAGGTGTTGTCAGAGATATTTACTGTTCTTTTTGGCAATAATTTTATGATCGCTGTACTGCTGGAACAGCAGTCAAAGTTCCATTCATTAGGCATGACTTTAGCTGTGAAACCTGGAAGGCCATTGCCAGAATTTTGCTTTCAGGTTTACAAACATGTCAGTATTTGCCGATAAAATTAGCTTTTCCTCTGATGGAGAACCTCTTTCATGGATCTGTGTGCAGCAAACTCCTAGAAAGCTTTCTTCAGTATGTGAGTATTCAGGACCAGGACATTCTCAAAAAGGCGCTTGAGGATTTCTCATCAGTTGATCCCAGCGAGCTCATGGAAGTCCTTGAGAACTACGAGTGCCGAAAGATGATCAAAGCGTAAACGCTTCCACAGATCCTGAAGGAGATTGCACATAAAGAACTAGTACAAAAACCTAGGTATGTAATTGATTGTTGTGATATAATCACTTGTACCAAAATCCAGGTTGTCTTTACAAAAATGTCAGACTTCTCCAGGAGGCCTATTGGCCACACATGTGCATTTGTGCTGGAGGTGTCAGATAGTTACGATAACTTCCCAGATTTTAGATGCTGTTTTGGACAGCAACATCTGGGTTATGGACATTGTCTAGGCTTCTGATGTTTTGCCCTGTCACATGCATATTGCTCAGGGATGTTTTTACAGGGCTTTGAAAACGCTGCTACCTGAAACGTTAATTCTGTAACATATATGTTTATGTTCTCTAGCACTTCAGCTGTTTTTTTTTATTATACAGCCAATTGTATAATTGCACTCATGTTTTATACAGTTTAGGCTATGTGTTCATTGGACACAATTTGTGTTTAGGCCTATGTATTTGAGTCTGACTGAGATTTGTATGTTTTGGCTTGTCACATGCATATCGGTCATAAATGTTTCTACATGCATTTGAAAGTTATTCCTCTTGAAATATTGATCTATACTTTTATGTATACTGTTCTCTAGCACTACATAACTTTTGTTGTATGCATTTTTTTGTATTTGTACTTTTTTGTATTTTTGTAAAGCTGTCATGTTTTATATGGTGTAGGCCTATGTGCTGTTTGAACACAATAGGCCTATGTGTTGTTTGTTGGAACTTGAGCTGCTCAGTGTACTTGAGTACATTGAAAACAATAAGTAAAATGAGTTTTAAGTAAACGCTTTCGAAACCATTTAAGAAGTCAGTGATTTTATTTGTCACTTACATTGTTATTCAGTGATGGCATGCTGTGAGGTCTGTGGCAGGGTAAGCAGCGTGTCACAACAGCACTGTCAAGTGCAAAATCAAACAAAAGTAAGATAGATAAAAATAAAATATGTCAAGTTAGTTTCTGAGGGTGATAAAGAGATGAGTTGTACAGCCTCATCACTGCTGGTAGAAAAGAACAGTATCTTCTAGTCAAAACACTTAGAGGAAATCACCCAGTAAAGGTACTCTTCAGCTCAACAGACTTGCCATTCAGTGGATTAGAATGTTCAGCTTGTCCAGCAGTGGCGGTGCGTCAATAGTGGGCGCTTGGGCGCCGCCCACCCTGACTTTTTGAGTTAAAAAACGTTATATATACAACATAATTGAAATAAGAAATGTACCGTGTTTATGGGTTAAATGTGTATGGGAGACCACTGTCAAGAACCGCTAAAATGTGTCCGGACATAATATATTGCCATTCGCCTTTTCTGAGAATAGGCAGGTCGGCTACCGTCCGTGGGCGCCGATAACATGGGAGTCTATAGGAGAGCTTATACTTTTCTCAGTCATTTTAGCAAGGATAGCTTTTCATTGGGGGATGAAACTTAGATCTGTGGGCGCTAATCTTTGCACCCACAGCCAATGGCATTGTTTCTTAGTTCAATGTGACATTCTTAGATACGCGATTGGACTATTTCGGCGAATCAGCATAGTTATCATTCCCTAACCACAAGCGTAAAGAGCAGCACCGTAGCTAGCTGAAACTTAGATTGAGTGAATATGGCGACATCGATGGCTGAGAACTCCGTGCAAGCTCTACTTAGAACACCGTTTCATCGACTATCAGATGTCGAAAAGAAGAAATTGAAAGACTTGGGACCCGAGCGTCCGGATTTAAACATTCAACAGACGACCACTGATCGCGGGAGAACCTACACTCGGACTTTCTCCTCAAACTTGTATGCTAAGCGGAATTGGTTAGCTGGTTGTACAGTGAGCAATGCCTTTTTTTGTTTCCCTTGTCTGTTATTTCAAAGTCCTGGGACTGAAACACTTTGGACTACAACCGGGATGAAGGATCTAAAGCACTTCACACAAAAATGTAAGAAGCACGAATGTGGCCGCAGCCACCTAACCAACTGTCTTAAGCTAAACCTCTTTGGAAGACTGAGCATTGCCGAGCAGCTGGATGAAGGATACCGAATTGGCATTCGGAAACATAATGAAGAGGTGAGAAAAAACCGACACATCCTCTCCAGAATAATAGACTGTGTGAAGTTCTGTGGTGCCTTTGAGTTGGCCCTTCGTGGCCATGACGAGAGCGAAAACTCGGAGAACCCAGGGATTTTTCGTGGCTTGGTGGACGTCGTTGCATCACTGGACGGTGTACTGAAAGAGCATCTGGAGAGCGCAACTGTCTTTAAGGGAACATCCAAAACAGTCCAGAATGAACTTCTTGACTGTATGCTGTCTGTTGTGAGGGAAAAGATCATCAGTGAAGTTCAAAGCAGCGATTTTCTATCGATCCAAGCAGATGAAATCACGGACATTAGCACACAAGCCCAACTTGTGCTTGTGCTTCGCTACATCAACGATAAGAATCTGGTGGAAAGATTCTTTGAGTTCATCCCTCTGCAGTCGGCTATAGCAGAGACCATTGCCGATGCTTTAAAAGAACGCCTTGCTGCCATCCTCCCAGGTGAGCAGAAAAGTAAACTCATCTGCCAGGCATATGACGGTGCTAGTGTAATGAGGGGTGCCACTTCAGGAGTTCAGAAGAGAATCCGGGATGACTACCCAACAGCCCACTATATCCACTGCTATGCCCATCAGCTCAATCTTATCATGCAACAGGCTACCTCCCACGTAGTCAAAGTCAAAAACTTTTTTTCCGACCTGGGTGGATTTTCTGCGTTTTTTTCAAGATCCCCCAAGCGGACCAGTGTGCTTGATGAGGTAGTGGCCCATAGACTACCAACAGCCAGCACTGTGAGATGGAACTTTCACAGCCGTGCCGTCAATACTGTGTTTGAGCAAAGAGAACACCTCGTTGAATGCTTTGAAAGAATTCGAGCATCAGGTGGCTTTGATGACAAGACCAGCCAAGAAGCAGGAGGCTACATCAGGCTACTGGAGGATCCTCAGTTCAACTTCTTCCTGCAACTGTTTCATAAAATAATGCCACACGTGGACGTCCTCTATGCCAAGCTCCAGAAGAGAGACATAGATTCAGTCCATATAGAAAGATGCATCCAGCAGTTCCAAGAGGACATACAAAAAATCAGGTAATCTCATTGTTATTCTGTAAGCGTAGTCAGTGCATTCTTTCACTTGTACCATAGTTATAAGATAAACATGATTTGTAAATTATTGTTATTTTTATTTACAGAGATTCTCTCCATGCAATGGTGGTGGAGCAAAGCAGTGGCTCTCAGCAGCCGAGGAAGCGCCGGGCTGTGTCGGAAGATGAGCTTAGAAGGATTGCTGCTGAGGTGAGTGTCAAAATCAGCAGATGCCTGTGTTACAGTTAAATCCATGCAAATAGGTTTGATATACAGTTTGAGTTAATAACATGGCTGGAGTTCAATATTTAGAGACTGAAATACTGAGTTCTTTGGTGGTAGGGGGTGTGCTTGACCATAGGGGTATGGCCATACAAATGTTAATGTCATGGCTTCAGACATAGGCCAACCATCAGGGTCTGATTGCTCTGGCACCTAGACCAACAAAAGCCAGGAACCAAATCTGATAGCTCTGGTTCTTAGACACACAAAAGCAAAGAACCAAGTCTGATAGGTTTAAACATAAACAAAAGGCTAAGCTTGATTGCTCTGACCTGGTGCTATGCAAACTAAGAGTGTGGGTCTATTTGAGATGTAGTTTGGTGTGTAAGATTATGGTCTGATTTAAATAAATCATCTAAACTTAACCCAGACTAAGACTTGGCTTTAAGTGATCTGATATAGATATTTCCCACAACTTATCTGTCTTTCCTCTCTCTCTCTCTATATATATTTATCTGTAGGTATGTGACACCATACTTGGACACACCAAGGAACGCTTTGCCTTCAAAGACCACCTCATCAGTGCCACCTTACTGCAGGGCAACCAGTTTGAATGCTACCTCAAGGTATTCCCTGAAGTTGCTTTGGCCACCACATTGAAGGCCTATCCAATTCTGGATGGAGGCAAGCTGAAGACAGAGGCTTGGCCTCATCTATGGCACAGACGAATTCAGATCCTGCCGTAGTGCTGTGGATCTTTTCCAGTTGTTCATGGAAAACAATCTATCTGAGGTATTTTCAGAGACAGTTACACTGCTGAAAATCATGATCACAACTCCCATGACCACTGCTGAGGCTGAGAGGTGTTTTTCAACTCTGAAAAGGATTAAAACCTTCCTCAGGAACACCATGAGTCAGGAGAGACTGAATGCCTTAGCCATGCTCTCAATGGAAAAAAGGCTGGTCACAGACATGATTGACTTTAACCAGAGAGTTATTGAGGAATTTGCCAGCTTGAAAGAGAGGAGGGCTAAATTTCTTTACAAGTAGTGGGGCCTACTCTGGCACATAAATGTCAAATGTGATGAATATGTGTCTGAATACTAATCTAAACCTAGTTCCAATGTTTGTAATGAGCAGTGTGTTTTTGTTTAATAAATCTTTGTTTTTCAATATATTCTACTGAATCTCTTTTGTGGGTTATTTTCTCATTGCGGAGTGCTATTTAAACCGTGCCGCCCAACTGCGCCCCCCCAAAAAAAATGTTCACCAGCCGCCACTGTTGTCCAGTATCCATTTCTCCGGAGGCATCCCCACTGAGTCCAGTTGAATTGCTCCACCAATGACTGAGCAGGCCTTCCTGATCAGCTTGTACAGTTTGTTGATGTATTTTGCTTTTCACACCACCACTACATGTCACTGCCTGATAGCATTTGTAGCAGGTTACTGCAGACATTAAAAGATTTTAACTGGTAGAAAATACAGATCGCTACACCCCTTCTTATAAGGGGCCTCTGTAATCCTAGACCACACCAGTCTCTCATCTAAGTGCACACCAAGGTATTTGTAGGAGTGCACAACTTCCACATCAACTCCACAGATGAAAATCTTAGGTCAGATCTTACCAACATTTACCTGAAGATGGTTTTTGGGCACACCACTCAAAAGACTTGTCAAGCACCCTTTACTCTGTCTCCTGTTGCCTGTCAAAACACCCCATGATGACGGAGTTACATACTCTGATATATTAATATTGCTAATGCTTATACTCCATTTGATAATACAATTGTTCTTATTCTGTGGTGCAGGGCTACTATGTCACATTCTAAACATTATATAGCCATATCCTATAAAGTCTTACTTCTGAATTACTTCATGTTTGTTTTAAATCTTTTTAGTTCAGGTTATTGTCACTTCCAACAAAAGCTGAGATCATACTGATAAATAAATATAGCTGAGTCTTAAAAAGGACCACATAAACAAAATACAAGGGCATTTTGGAAAAGCATGCAATTTAATGTGACGGACATTTTAATTTATAGGCATACTAGGTACATTTTATACAATTTATAAACATCATCAAGCAGCATAAAATAAAACATTACAACATATTCTATGTAGTTTACATTCAGTATGGATAATGCTGTTTGTGGTGGAGATGGGCACAGCAGTGGAGGCAGAGGAGATGGGCACAGCAGCCGAGACGATGGTGATGGGCACAGCAGTGGAGGCAGAGGAGATGGCAGTCAGTCCTCAAAACTTATTTCGTATCTCCTCTCGTAACAGTGTGTACAGTTCAGCAGCATCAAACGCATCTTTAGGAGTGTCCCATCCATTTTCCTGCATCAGCAACACTGACAGATCAAAGACATCTTCATCACAAGGCAATTGACCCTTGGGTCTGCACTCCTCCTTGCAAAGGTCGATTTCCTCTTGATCAAACAACTTCAGTCTGTCCTCTCCACCAAAAATCTGTTGGGCTGTGTAGAGTAGGACTGGGCGACCCCCAGAGTCACCCCTGGATGGAACTGGTCTGATTCGATGAGAATTCCATGTCCGTACAACCTCGTCCAGCTCTTTCTGCAAGAAAATGGATAGTGCTTAATTAGTCTACATGATCATCTGATTTTGTCAATGACGATACATCAAAATCATTTACTGTGTATTTTTACAATATGACACATGAGCAGTGTTTTGATTACCTCCATGCAAAGTAGTAGCCAAGGGTTTTTTATGGCCTATATTGCCTGTGTGTGTGTGTGTGTGTGTGTGTGTGTGTGTGTGTGTGTGTGTGTGTGTGTGTGTGTGTGTGTGTGTGTGTGTGTGTGTGTGTGTGTGTGTGTGTGTGTGTGGAGAATTATTGTCTTGATGCACATATAACATACCTGAACTAGTTCGAGGAAGCAAAATTGCATGAGACTCTTATCCACAAAATCCCCGGAGAAGTGACCAGCATCTTGCACCGATTTAAAAAAGGCTCATCCAAAATTGGACGCTCTGCTTTCGAAGGATACCCCCCCAGGATTTGATGCGCTGATTTGCAGTGCTGCGGCCGTACAGGAAGCTCTTTTCGCCGGCAAATGCATCGCTGTGTTCTCTTCTTAGGAAGTTTTGCATGCCCTCAACGTGACCGTTCTCAGTGCCCCTGTCAGCTCGCAGCCGCTCTGGACAGCCCCCAACACGCTCAACACACTGGAGGTAGTAGGAAGCAATGACTTTGGGATCATTATTGGTGGTGTAAGCCTCCATCCATAAGACATAACGACTGTAGCCATCGATGCACCCGTTGATGCAAATCCCAAATGGCTTCAATTTGTCATATGAATCCATATGCCAAAGTGCATTAGGCCCGCGGGTTGTATACAGACGCCGCCTCAGACGATGGGCCTGTCTCATTTGTACCTCGTGTGGATCAAGTGCTTTGATGATCTGCCTTACTGTTTCTTGCGAGACTACCAATCCCCTCTGAACTGCTCGAAGGTGCAGCCAACGATACCCATGCATCTGGCTATTTCCCCTCAGTTCCTCCTGCATGAAGGCTATCACTTGGTCTATGTCGGTCTGATTACGCCTCCTGAAAAGACCAAGTTTGCGACAACGCCTCTTTAACGTACGGATAGAAATAATAATATTGTGATTCTGAGCCAAGACACCAAGGATCTCCTTGTTATTTAACCGAATCCTGAAATAACACTCAATTAAGTCTACCATTTTAGCATAAAACCAAACACGAACCAGCTCTGTTGTGAAGGACTAGTAGCCCACTTCCGCCGTTCCTGGCAGATTTCTGACTTTTTTTCTCAAACATTTCGACTTTTTTTCTCAAAAATTTCGACTTTTTTTCTCAGAAATTTCGACTTTTGTTCTCGAAAATTTTGACTTTTTTCTCGAAAATTTCAAAAAATATTTTCTCTTCATGTGGCCCTAATACTCTTCCGTACGTAATAAATGGTTTTTGGATAAGGGTCCCCCCTTTAGTAAGATTTTTATTTTTTGATAAGGTTCGCCCCTTATGAAAAATTATTGTTTTGGATAAGGATCCCTCCCCCCTTACGTAAAAAATATATCTTTTGATAAGGGAAATACATTTTCTCATAAGGGTCCCCCCTTACGTAAAAATTATGTTTTTTGATAAGGGTCCCCCCTTATGTAAAAATGATGTTTTTTGATAAGGGTCCCCCCTAACGTAGAAAATAGTTTATGGATAAGGGTCCCAACTTACGTAAAAATTATGTTTTTTGATAAGGGTCCCCCCTTACGTAGAAAATATTTCATTATATGAAGGAAATACATTTTTTGATAAGGGTCCCCCCTTACGTAAAAATTATGTTTTTTGATAATGGTCCCCCCTTACTTAAAAAATAGTTTTTTGATAAGGGTCCCCCTTTACGTAACAAATATATATTTTGATAAGGGTCCCCACTTACGTAAAAATTATGTCTTTGGATAAGGGTCCCCCCTTACATAAAAAATAGTTTTTTGATAAGGGCCCTCCCTTAAGTAAAATTTTAGTTTTTTGATAAGGGTCCCCCCTTACGTAAAAATTATGTTTTTTGATAAGGGTCCTTACGTAAAAATTATGTTTTTTGATAAGGGTCCACCCTTACGTAAAATATACTTTTTGGATAAGGGCCCACCGTTAAGTAAAATTTATGTTTTTTGATAAGGGTCCCCCCTTAAGTAAAATTTTTGATTTTTGATAAGGGAAATACATTTTCTCATATGGGTCCCCCCTTACGTAAAAATTACGTTTTTTGATAAGGGTCCCCCCTTACGTAAAAAATAGGTTTTTTATAAGGGACCCCCTTACGTAAAAATTATGTTTTTTGATAAGGGTCCACCCTTAGGTAAAAACTATATCTTTTGATAAGGGTCCCCCTTTACGTAACAAATATATCTTTTGATAAGGGAAATACATTTTCTCATAAGGGTCCCCCCTTACGTAAAAAATAGTTTTTGGATAAGGGTCCCCCCTTAAGTAAAATTATTGTTTTTTGATAAGGGTCCGCCCTTTATGAAAAATCATGTTTTGTGGATAAGGGTCCCCCCTTACGTAATCATTATTTTTTTGATAAGGCTCCCCACTTACGTAAAAATTATGTTTTTTGATAAGGGTCCCCCCCTTACTTAAAAAATAGTTTTTTGATATGGTCCCCCCTTACGTAAAAAATATATCTTTTGATAAGGGTCCCCATTTACTACAATTATCTTTGTAAGGTCCCCCCATAAAAATATACTTTTGTAGGTCCCCACTTACGTAAAAAAATTTTTTGAAAGGGTCCCCCCTTACGTAAAATAATCTTTTGATAAGTCCCCCTTCGAAATATCTTTAGGATAAGGGTCCCCCCTTACGTAAAATTTATGTTTTTTGATAAGGGTCCCCCCTTACGTAACATTTTTGTTTTTTGATAAGGGTCCCCCCTTACATAAATAATAGTTTTTGGACAAGGGCCCTCCCTTAAGTTAAATTTTAGTTTTTTGATAAGGGCCCCCCCATACGTAAAAATTATGTTTTTTGATAAGGGTCTCCCCTTACTTAACCATTATGTTTTTTGACAAGGGTCCCACCTTACGTAAAAATTATATTATTTGATAAGGTCCCCCCCTTATGTAAAAATCAGTTTTTGGATAAGGGCCCCCCCTTAAGTAAAATTTATGTTTTTTGATAAGGGTCCACCCTTACGTAAAAATTATGTTTTTTGATAAGGGTCCCCCCTTACGTAAAAAGTAGTTTTTTGATAAGGCAAATGCATTTTCTCATATTGGTCCCCCCTTACTTAAAAAGTAGTTTTTTGTTAAGGGTCCCCCCTTACGTAAAAAATATAGTTTTTGGATAAGGGTCCCAACTTACGTAAATATTATGCTTTTTGATAAGGGTCCCCCCTTACGTAAAAATTGTGTTTTTTGATAAGGGTCCCCATTTACGTAAAAAATATAGTTTTTGGATAAGAGTCCCCACTTACAGTAAAAATTATGTTTTTTGATAAGGATCCCCCCTAACGTAAAAAATATTTCATTATATGAGGGAAATACATATTCTGATAAGGGTTCCCCCTTACGTAAAAATTATGTTTTTGGATAAGGGTCCCCCCTTATGTAAAAAATATGTCTTTTGCTAAGGGAATTACATTTTCTCATAAGGGTCCCCCCTGACGTAAAAATGATGTTTTTTGATAAGGGTCCCCCCTTACGTAAAAACTATTTTTTTAATAAGGCAAACACATTTTCTCATATTGCTCCCCCCTGACTTAAAAAGTCGTTTTTTGATAAGGGTCCCCCTTACGAAAAAAATATATATTTTGATAAGGGTCCCCCTTCACGTAACAAATATATCTTTTGATAAGGGTCACCCCTTATGTAAAAAATATTTCATTAGATGAAGGAAATACATTTTCTGTTAAGTGTCCCCCCTTACGTAAAAATTATGTTTTTTGATAAGGGTCACCCCTTACGTAGAAAATATTTCATTAAATGAGGGAAATACATTTTTTGATAAGGGTCCCCACTTACGTAAAAATTATGCTTTTTGATAAGGGTCCCCCCTTACTTAAAAAATAGTTTTTGATAAGGGTCCCCACTTACGTAAAAAATATGTTTCTTGATAAGGGAATTACATTTTCTCATAAGGGTCCCCCCTTAGGTAAAAAATATGTTTGTTGATAAGGGTCCCCCCTTACGTAAAAATGATGTTTTTTGATAAGGGTCCCCCCTTACGTAAAAACTAGTTTTTTGATAAGGGTCCCCCCTTACGTAAAAACTAGTTTTTTGATAAGGCAAACACATTTTCTCATATTGGTCCCCCCTTACTTAAAAAGTAGTTTTTTGATAAGGGTCCCCCCTTACGTAATAAATAGTTTTTGGATAAGGGTCCACCCTTAAGTAACATTTTTGTTTATTGATAAGGGTCGCCCCTTATGAAAAATCATGTTTTTGGATAAGGGTCCCCCCTTACGTAAAAATTATGTTTTTTGATAAGGTTCCCCACTTACGTAATCATTATGTTTTTTGATAAGGGTCCCCACTTTACGTAAAAATTATGTTTTTTGATAAGGGTCCCCCCTTACGTAAAAAGCAGTTTTTTGATAAGGCAAATACATTTTCTCATATTGGTCACCCCTTACTTAAAAAGTAGTTTTTTGATAAGGGTCCCCCCTTACGTAAAAATTATGTTTTTTGATAAGGGTCCCCCCTTACGTAAAAAATATGTTTTTGATAAGGGTCCCCCCTTACGTAAAAATGATGTTTTTGGGTAAGGGTCCCCCCTTAAGTAAAATTTTTGTTTTTTGATAAGGGTCGCCCTTTATGAAAAATCATGTTTTTGGATAAGGGTCCCCCCTTATATAAAAATTATGTTTTTTGATAAGGTTCCCCACTTACGTAATCATTATGTTTTTTGATAAGGGTCCCCACTTTACGTAAAAATTATGTTTTTTGATCAGGGTCCCCCTTACTTAAAAAATAATTTTTGATAAGGGTCCCCACTTACGTAAAAAATATGTTTCTTGATAAGGGTCCCCCCTCACGTAAAAATTATGTCTTTTGATAAGGGAATTACATTTTCTCCTAAT
>NC_086356.1:21508974-21546949 GCF_036324505.1 Eleginops maclovinus | reverse complement strand
GTGTCACATGCTTCATTCAGGGCAGAGTTCAGCTGATTTTTCAGAAGAGGAGTCTCTTTAAGGGCCCTTGCCTCTTGGAGGACTTTGTCTTTAAAACCGGTGTTCCATCTTTCCAAGAACCTGGACGCAGTCTCTGCTCCGAACATCAACGAGAAATCTTGCAAAATCTAATTAAAAAAAAAAGAGAGCAAGATTATTATTACAATCATTTAATGTAAACAAAGTATTTTTCACAGAGAGAATTTCAAATGCAAAATGTGTTACCTACCAGTCCCTTAGTGTCCAACAAACGAGGGAACATTTGAAGTATGTTGGCAGATTGCTGTGGGTCATGGAGCATCTGTTGACGATAGTGGAATGTTTCTCTCATCTTCTGGAAGACTAGGTCACGGTCAGTGGTGTAGTGAAGAAGAGACATGGCCTCCATACATTCATCTCCTGTTTGCAGGTCATCTATGGAACCAAAACGTTTTGATGATGTTGGACCTCCTTTTAGCTTCACTCTGTCATGGGATGTAGATGTGGCTTTAGATTGAAGTTGCACAGTCTTGACACGTCACTCAAGAAAGCCTTTGTTGCTCTGAATGTCATAGAAATGTTCCTAAAAAGAAAAGAGTGCTTCTGGTTGGAATGCAGACAATATCAGGTTTTTAATAGATCTAGTGCACATATGCTGCTGCTTGTACACAAAAGATCAAATAACCAATCTGTGACCACTGCCATTATTTCAAAAAGATGGCTACAATGCAAACTCACATATCCTTTTATTGAGTAAGGGTCCTTTAAAGATGGGAAAAGTGACACAATCCCAAGGGCATGGAACTCCTTCGTTGCTTTACTTACACCTCTCCTGCAAAAGCAAAAATGTTATTTGCGATAAGATTTTTGCCTCCTCTACAAATGAATAATTCATGCCATTAACACCAGAGATCTTACCCTTCCTTTTCACGCATGTGAGCTACAATGATGTTCACCATTAATCGCCTGGTGGAATCTTTCAAACTCCCAGTGTCGTCATACTCTTTGATCACAGTCAACCCTGCTGGTTTAGAAGTGAGAACCTGCTCCACCGTCTAAACACAATTGTTATAAGATACAAAATAAACAAAAACAATTAACAAAAGAGATCATGTGTAACCAAAACAACTACCACAATCTAGTGATCAAATCGATCATCAATTACAATGCTTCTTCAATTCCATGACACCAATTTGTTTAAGCTTGGTTTTCATGTCAGACCAAGTAAAGAGCAAAGTGTATAAGTATTTAAGTAACAAAATTACCTTTCTTGCTCGGGTACTGTCCATTATAGGTTGAATCATTTCAAATCCAGCATCACTTGTGTCACTGCGGTTGAGACAGACAATGTATCTGTAAGACTTGGAGAAAAGGGCCCTTCACCATCTTGCTGCTGGATGGTAAGATCTGGGGATCACAAATAACATCATGCATATCAATCAATTATCCATATGGCCCATTATAACGAATCACAAATTTGCCAGTGGCAATGTACCAAAACTTCAATTTACCGAAATCACAACTTGCCCCATGAGCTACTTTGTGTTTTATTATGAACATTTACTATAACCCTGCCTACCACAAGGTGTGAGTGTCACACATTCTGTCAGGTCGGAGCAGTCAGTCATGTTCATGGATGATTCTGCTAGTGCAGTGTTTCTCAAACTTTTTCTGTCATTCCCCACCTCAGAAGAAGGGAATTTTCCGCGCCCTACTTGTCCCATATTGCACCAACAAAATGGTAAAAAAAAATACACTTACTACAATACTACAATTTTCTAATTTATTGAAGTAACAGTCAGTAGCAGCTTAACACTACAACACCAGAAAAACATTAACATCAGTGTTCAAAATAAAAAAGAAATATACAGAAAATTAAATTGTGCTTCAGTTCAGTTCAGTGCAAAAAAACATGAGCAGAGGCAGGTGAACAAATGACTGCCTTATCACAGCATCAGTGACTGCAATGGGCCTGTTTTGTGCTACACATCTTTTCAAAACGGGGTTGAATGCTTGATACAGCCACTCTCAAGTCATGCTCAACGTCAAGATGAGATCTGTACTTTGTTTTCAGTGAAGCAACCGCTGAAAAGCCGATCTCACAGAGATAGGATGTGGCAAAGGGAAGAAGAATGCCCACAGCTCTCTGCCCAATGAGTGGATACTGCCTTTCCACTTCAAGCCAAAATTGACTGAGTGTCTCAGATGTAAATCTTAACCTCAGGGTGGAGTCAGAGGTCATTTCAATCAGTTGCTCCTCTTCAGCAGAGCTAAAATCAGCTGGTGCTGCAGAAAGAAATGAAATACTTTATTTGTCATTACATATTAAACACAAATATGTTTGATAGATAGAGAGATAGAGAGATAGAGAGATAGAGAGATAGAGAGAGAGAGAGAGATAGATAGATAATAAATAGGCATATGTATCCTACAAAATAAAATATCAAAACACCTACCAGCTGCATTAAATGGGTCCACAACCCAGTCATACTGTGTAGCACTATTAGGCAGTGGTGTAGTGGGGATTTTTTAAGTGAGGGTACGCTATTTGTGACGTCACCCCCCAAACACACACACACACACACACACACACACACACACACACACACTCCCACCCAAAAAGCCATACATATATTCAGCTTAACATGCAGAAATACACACAGGTGTCATATAGATTATTGTTTGTTTTATTTAAAATTCAGTACTTACATGAAAGCGCTTGGTACCGTCAAAGAAATCGCCACACTGGGTCAGGAGGCTCACTGCGAGATTCGGTTGCATGTCTTGTTCTCCTGTCTTCAGCCGAGCGATGGCATCGCAACCAAGTGGTCACGTAGCTTGTCGGATCCCACTGTGTCATCGATGGTCCATGTAGCTTGATGAACATCAAAGCAGATACCCTTTCGATCAGTAATCTTGTGCGGATTGGGGTGATAATAAGATTCATTTGGCTGAATCCCCTTTCGCACTCTGCAGTGCTGCATGGGATGACTTTCGTGCAGTTCATTAAAGGCCTAAGATCAGGTGTGTGACTGTCATCCCCAGAGCTCTCGATTAAATCCCTAAACCCGTTGATTGCACTCGCAATATGAAGTCTGAAGCGTTTGCAGAGTGCCGCTATTTCCTCCTCTCCAAAACCAGGCGGCATATCTTGCGCAGGCGGCCAGTTCTCGCGCTCCAGAACTTTAAGTTGCGAAATCAACTGGGTATAGTCCGACTCAGCTTGGGCATTTGCCGGTCCGGATGCTGCAGTTGTGAACATCTGACGGCTTAAATTGTTGCTTAGACTTCTAAGAAACTGTTGCCGGTTTATGGAAACAATTTTTGCATTGTCTGTTAGCTCAACGGAGCCAAATCTGCCTGCTGAGATAACGATTTCAGCAGCAAGGACTTTTGTCCCAGGTCGTTCTCCCATTGCATCAATGAACCGAATGCTACGTTTAATCAGCTTGTCTGCGTAGGGCACTGATGCAGTGCGTTTTTGCAAACATTCTGACAGTAGAGCTAACTCATGCAGCGTGTCATTCATAAGTGCTAAATCCAGCAAAAACTGCTTTGAAGTCAGCCGCTTCAACAGACCTCTATATGACAGCCTATCAGAGGCCGATCGCTTCTCATCTGTCATTGCATTGGTAAAGTGAGCACATAACGATTCAAAATTATCCCAAACGGCAGACACTGTGCGGAAAGAACTAGCCACCCATCTTGTACTTAACACACGGCCGATTTTCCCCACTTGTTGTTCCAATATTTCAGCACACTCTGCCAGCTCTTTTTTATTTTGGGGTGATCTACTGTACACAGTGTATAATTTGTCCATGAATGCCTGAAAATGGTTTACACCATTAACGTCAGACACAGTGTCGTTAACTGCGAGCTCTTGTCTATGATTTAGACAATGCCACGTCAAAATATTGGGATAGCGTTCAGTCATTCGTTTGGCCACACCAGATTTTCGCCCCAACATTACGCTGGCTCCATCACTTGCAAAAGCTATTAAGTGCTTCTTTAGATATGCGTCATCAAAACCATGAGCATGGAGGCATTTGAGTAGAGTTTGCAGAATTGTGTCCGCTGTTTGGTTAGGAAGTTCGATTAAATCCAGGAACATAAAGTGTGGGTCGTATAACTTGTCTGTCTCACATTTGAGATAGACGATCAATGTAGTTTTGCACCCTAGGGTCGTTGATTCGTCGATCAGGACTGATATTTTGCCTTCTATTTCCTGAATGCGTTGACAGGCTTTTTTACGCATTTGGGAAGCAATGTGATCTGTAATTTGTGATGCACTGTAACGGGAGGGCAAGCCAATGCCCGTGTCAATCCCATTCTGGCTTTGTAACTCCATCAGTCCATAATGGTCAGAAAATGGCCTATTTTTCTGTGCTATGTGGTAGACGGTTCGGAACACGGCACTAGTAGCCTTCGTGAAGGATGCATTCATTCTATCACAAACTTTATGGATTGTCTCTCTTTTTGCTCTAGCTTGAATCCGTTGAGCAGAAACGTGACCACTTGACTGGAGGTGCCTCAGAATTTTTTTTCGAAGAGAGGTTAACATTGTGCTCTTCTCTGTTCCACTATGGGTGATACTGTAGGACCGCCATTCATCTCCCATTCGCGAACCTTGGGCTTTGAATACAGATAGATCACTAATGGACGTGCACACTTTGCAGCCCAGTTTCCCGTCCTTTGCGTCGATCCAGGGATAGGCCTCCTTTTTTCTCTTCCACATCTCCTCAGTCCAGATCGCGAACGGTGAGCTGTCGGAGCTCCCCATAGAAATATGGGAGCTCCCCACCACCTCCGCGCTAGCATTAGCAGAAGATGTGGGAACTTCGGTGGTGGTGCTGGCTTGTGGCTCAGTCAACGTCTCTGGCTCCTGAATTTCATTGCTGACATCTTTCCGAAAATAAAAATCAATACTTTTCTGTCGATTTGACATTTTAATAACTACACTAACCACACTGAAATCAAAATAGGCTACACATCACATCCACGTTCTCGTTGTTTTTTTTTTGTCTTGTTTTAAGTCTCAGGTTGATGACGATTATCGAATGTTCATGTTATGTTCATGTCGTAGCCAATATAGGTCACGGACAGATACTGGGGATGTCTTATGTAGCCTATGTAGGTTGTTCTCACCATTGCCAATATCTCCGGATTGACATTTGAGTTGTAAGCTATTTTTTTTATTTTTTTTTTTTAGTTGTAGCCTAAGCTATTTTATATTTATTATTTTTTTATATATCACGTCGGGAGAAGTGGGTGGACGGCGTACCCCCGCGTCCAACGCCCACTACACCCCTGCTATTAGGAAAGTATTTTTTAAACAATCCTCCCAATGCCGTGATGTGCTGCTGTATGCACGGGATCACTGTGGTGGCTCCAGAATCGATGTTTTCGGCGACTTCAGTAAGATTCTCAAAGACTTCGGTATGTCCTTGGTCGATGCGCCTCCCCCATACCTCGAGCTTTCGGATGAATGCAGTGATCTTGTCTGCCAGGTGAGGTAGGTACTTGTCTTTGCCCTGAAGCTGAAGATTTAATTCATTCAGCTTTGCAAATATGTCACTGAGGTAAGCCAGTTTCATCAGAAATAGTTCATCACTAAATTTGCCCGCTGCCTCGTACATGCGCTCTTCTTCCAAAAAGACCCGAATCTCCGCTCTGAGCTCGAACAGACTTTGCCTCGGGAGAGCCACCTTGCTTCGCTGTGAAACAGCACAGCTGTATGATCAGCTCCCATCTCCTCACAAAGAGCGGAGAACAGTGGCGCTTTCAGAGGTCGCGTTTTGATGAAATTGACTGCTTCCACAACTGCTGTCAAAACGTTGTTAAGTTCGGGGCTGAGTTGTCTGGAACCAGCGCTTCCCGAAGGATGATGCAGTGCGTCCACTGCGCATCTGGTGCGGCCCTCTTGATTAATGCCTGCAATCCTTTCATTTTTCCTGCCATGGTCTGTGCACCATCTGAGCAAACCCCACACAATTTCCCCATTTCAGCTCATGTTCTGTGAAGTAGCTGTCCATAAACTTGAAGAGCGCCTCAGCCGTGGCTCTTGTTTGCACAGATTTGCAAAAGAGCAAATCCTCATTTAGTGACAGTGACTCTGAATTTACAAAGCGGACATATGAAATTAACACACATTTTTTACTGCTGTCTGTGGCTTCGTCCACTTGTATTGCAAAACGATTTTCTTTTAGTTTTTCAGTGAGTTGTGCTTCAATGTCATTGGAAATGTCGCAAATTCGTCTCGCAACTGTGTCATTTGACAGGGGATTGTTTTTAATTTCGCAGCGCTTGTCTCATCCAGCATAATTGGCACCATGTCAACAGCAGCGGGGAGAATAAGTTGCTCAGCTATCGTGTGTGGTTTTTTGCACTGGGCCCCTCTATATGTGACTCTGTATGATGCCATTTGTGCTTTACTATTCACTGACGCAGCTTTCACCATTCGCTTTTCCTGCTGACGGTATTCTGTGAGTTTTCGTTGAAAAAAAATGATGGGTTTATCAACGTGAGTTGGGTGTGATGTCTCCAAGTGTCTGCGCAATTTGTTTGGCCTCATACTGTCTGCTGCCAGTTGTCGAAGACACAGAACACACATGGGTCGCTCCTCATCACCCACCTCAGCTACAGTGAATCCTAAAGCAAGATACGCTTCATCATACTTTCTCTTTGGTTGGCATTTCGATTGGTTTGGCCCGTCTGTCTTCTCTTTCTCTGTTGGCGCCGAATCGCCAACTTTTGTTGCCCTTGTAACAAACTTGTCCATTTTGACCCTTAAACGATATAGCGTACACACGTCTGCTGCCCTGTTGTCATTATTCCGCCGCAATTAACATGCCGACGTCTAGCCTATTATTCGCACTATGGTTCCAGGCAAGCTTTTTTTTTTTTTTTTTGCTGGTTTCCTATCTAATGTTCTTTTAACATGTTTAGGACAATTACGGAATCCATTGTGAGTGAGCTTTATCGGCAAAGCAGAAAGGAATGACAAACTGTGGGCGCGCCCCACACTTTGAGAAACGCTGTCCTAGTGGAAGGTCTGAAATGCACATGATACAGTTTACTGTGGAGAGTGAAAATACTACATTCTGTGATTGCTGTTTGTTATCGGCTAGTACAGAATATCAAACAATCTGTTTCTTACAGATAGAAAATACAAATCTCTCAAAGCATTTCTGCAACAAAACCCAGAAATATCACCTTACCATAATCAGTGTAGATGACAAAACATGTCTTGGACTGTTGCAAGTTCAGGAAAGACATCCTCATCCACCTCTATGCCTTGCTCATCGGTGACTTTCAGCACTGTGTTTTCTGGTATGAGCAACTTCTGCTGCACTGAAGCATAACAATAAACACTTAATTAACAGAACTACTTTTACTACCCCTTTAATGACTTTGAACAACACAGAAAGAACTTACCTGCACTGATGAAGTCTGAGAAGCGGACTTCTTCCAGTTTCACATATTTTTTTGTCCCTCCACGTTTTACCTTTAGCAACATCTTAACCACTTAAGGAAAAAAAGATAGCTTTTACTTTAGCAACATGTTGACTGTAACAAAAGTATTTCTGGTAGCCATGTGGTAATATTATTTCATAAGCATTTTCAGGTAACCTATTGGAGACTAGCCTATATTATCAGGTTTGGCCATTAAGGCGCCATTTACTTTGAAAAAAAGTCTCTGGAACACGGGAGACAGAGTCGTGTTACTAGCTAGCTGTTATCTTAACAATAATGTCAGGAAATGTGTGTCACCTCGTCTACTTTCCCTCAATGCAGGTCGCGGGACTCATCCGCTACCGTCGTTCAGAGTCTAACGTTTAATGCAAAGGAAAAGGCATTTTCGGTATATGTTGAAAGAACTAGAAACAACACTGTAAGCTAACGTTAACTATTAGCTTAAATCATGGAGTAGGCATAAAATACAACAGTCATCGAGCTACGTTCAACAAGTTCAGGGCAAGCATTAAATTCAGCAGCTAGTTACATTTGCTAAGTTCGTCCTCGCGAAAATAAACAAACATTAACTTTACACTGGCAGAAAATATAGTTTGAGATGTAAAACAGCACTTTTACCTTCCCTCACGACGAAGTCCAAGTGAAGCCTCGTGGTCGCGGCAGCAGAGCAGTAATCACGCTCCTGAACACCCAGTGACTGAACACAACAAATATTACTCCGCCACTGAGTATCCCTTAACTCAAATGGTAGTCTAAATTAGAAATAAACTCCCCAAATCTAACCCTTTCACACTTTTTTGTCTAACTCCAGATTATTTTACTCCAGAAATTTGCTGTGCAGCGTAGAATTCCATCTTGATGCAACGTCCTGAGCAAGTGATTCTTGCTTAAGTCCGTGTGCAACTTGCTGTTCGTTTGATTCCTGAGCGTTAGATGGACTATGTTTAAAGTGCCTGACAATCTTGCGACATTTGGCCAGAACACTTTCAAATCCACTGTCTTTAAGTGAGACTGTGACCGTTCTTTGCAGAGAGTGGGCCATGCAAGGCAGGTGTTCAAATGGAAGTAGCCTCGCGGCAGCTACCATGTTACGAGCGCTGTCAGTGCAAAGTGTGGTCAACTTATCCTTGATTTCCCATTCGTTTGCAACATCCAGAAAATGGTTAGCACATGCCTCGGCATAATGTCGCTCCTCGGTTTTACTCACAGTAAGTGCAAACGACTGCAGAGTCCAGTCTTGGTCAATGAAATGCGCCGTGACGCCCAAATAATTATCGTTGTTGACAGACGTCCAGTGGTCACCTGTGACAGCGATGTGCTTTGCTTGCTCAAGCATGTTCGTCCGCTTCGCCCTCTCATCCTCATACAACGTGTGTATTCTTGATACGATGGATCCTCTCGAGGGTAAATTATAAGAGGTATCTCCCGATGCAACACAAATTACTTCTCTCAGTCCATCATCCTCTACTGTGCAACGGGGCTGCAGTTTTTAACTATCCAAGTAACCAAGGAATTGGTTAACTTTTCACTTACAGGTTTCCTTATTCGCCCTCGTGTGCCACACTCCTGTTGTGTAGGCTGGCGGGGTCCCGTGGAGGTAATTTCAGTAGGGTGCTTTGCTTTGAAGTGATACGCTAAAGACGTGCTACTTCTGTGGTAATTAAATTCGGCTTTGCAAACTGTGCACATTGCCTTGGTTTTTTCCAACGAGCCATCGGGCAACTTTTAAAATGAAACTTTCCCCCTAAAAGTCCGTCCTTATCCATCTTTCCGCCATAGACTCTCCTTTAGTTAGGATAGATGTTTCCGCGGTTTGCCCGCGCACGTGACCAAAGGTTATGGGTCAGCCGCCACCAGAAGTAAACAATGTAATATAACTTTTTTTTTTTTTTTTAATATGAAAACTAACATCACTAAAATAAGACACAACTACATTATGCAGTGTTAACAATACAGACATGCAGAGTAATGTTAGGGGTTAACTTACTATTTATTGGCACAGTATCATTTAAAAAGAGTAAAACAAAAAGTTTAAATAATAATACATTTCCCATAATATATAAGTTTGCTGGTCATGTATTATTACCAACACTGTCCAGGGCCAATGTCCTACTCTCCTCAGGACCTTCAAAAATGGTGTGGCGTTGGAGTTGTCTCATGAGGAGTACAAAATTCCCTTGTGGGACCCCCCTCATCGATTGCCCCTTCTCCAACTCCCTCCGTGTCGACAAAAATGACATCAATTTTTGTTTCTGGCTCAAAACTGGCCCTGCAAAATGCTCTTATGGCACAAACCAATTCTTCCCCCCGGAAAGCATTAATTTGATTGGCTCGTACGATGTCATTTTTTATCCTGCTTTGAAGACACTGCAACAAAGTTGCAACATCTATGTGTCTGTAAAAGAAACAGAAAAAAGAAAATGGGAATACTAACATTAGCAATACTCTGTGTGCATGTGTTTTACACAGCGTTGCATGAAGGTGGACACAAATCCAGAGACCTGAGTCAGATCATATAATACATTTCTTATTTGCAGACAACAAATGAAGTTGCAGATTTACTGGTGAGACCTGCAGGTAACAGGAATTCTGGTATGTCTGTAATCTGTGCTGTGGCAACTCCATAATGAAGCTTAACTTATTAAGTAGGCCTATCAGAATAGCGATATCATCTAAGGTCAAATGACCACCAGATCTCTCAAGCTACTGACATTTATCAAATTACCAGATTCTGTGACACTTTTCCACAACCTTGAAAACATCTGAGCAAATATTCATTACTCACACACTGGCTGGTGTGGAGGGGCTGCGTTGTGCCGAGGAGCTGCCTGGTGGCGACGGGCTGTGAGGTGGTGGGGATGCGCTGTGAGGTGGTGGGGATGGGGGGTGAGGTGGGGATGGATTGTAAGACAGTCAGTATTCTTCACTCACCTAGATCTGCATTACTGCTTTAATCTAACTAAAGTCCTGAATTTCGTGTCTTGACTTGAAACACTGACTTAGAAGCTTATTTTCATGTAAATGTACGAAAAAGATAACAAGCACAAATGGGCAAGTGGCTGGCTGAGGATGGGAGGTAGAAGCTGAGGGGGAGGCCTGACCTCAGATGAATAATGGATGGCAGAACCCTGTGGATTCTTATTGGAGACTATAGACTTATCATTACTGTTTAATTAATCTCAGAGCATAGAGCACAGAGATGCTAAAGCAACAGCGGCCAAATTGTTTCCCCTCCCTCCTGTCTAAAAAATCGAAAACCTGTTTCATATGGGGCAGAGCTATCTCTTCAAGAACATTATGAAAAACCTAACCGGTTTGAAACATATCACTGAGCCGGTTATGAATGTATGACAACTTTGGTAATTGTCTTGATATTCCCTAAAATACAAGTTATTTTTATATCATATC
Source organism: Eleginops maclovinus (assembly GCF_036324505.1). Taxonomy (NCBI): domain Eukaryota; kingdom Metazoa; phylum Chordata; class Actinopteri; order Perciformes; family Eleginopidae; genus Eleginops; species Eleginops maclovinus. The sequence goes on along the minus strand of NC_086356.1, from coordinate 21,536,050 downwards.
TACCTCAGCTTGGGGAACAACCTGAGATGTGCCGGTTAATGGTTGAGGCTGGGAGGGACCTTGATTTTGAGGTGGAGCAGCACCCTGTAAAAAAAGGGGGCTTTAGATATACAGAATTAAACAGTGGTCAATGTTTCATTTATTTTATTTGACCTGTTGTTTAAAAATTTAAACGTTCATCTACCTTGGCCGAATATAAAGGTTGGAACGGCCCAATGCATTGCGTGATCTAATGTCCCTTGGACACAGTGCATCGAGGACAACAAATCTCCGTAGTTGTCCATCCAGCCGGCAGAGGTCGAATTCAGCTGGAATGCTCTGGACTTTCTCCCTTAGGGCCTGTTTGAATTGTCCCGGGTCCATGTCGAAGGGCACCACGACTGTGCAGGTGGCTGAGATATCTGAAAAAACAGAAAAACATAGTGATATTACATAACCTGTATATTAACTCAGTGGCCACTTTATTAGGAAATATGTACACCTGCACTATAATGCAAATATTTATACATGTAGCAATAACTCAATAATTATGCAGATACTGGTCTTGACAGTCAGTTAAGTTCCAACAACAAAATCCCAAAGTATTTTGATATAAAATTATGTCTATGTGGCTTATAGTTTTGAGAGTTTCTTAAGAAGGCATTTTCAGGTATATGTAAATGAGTTGTTCATTAAAAACCCACTTACCCATGTGAGAACTGTATGTGTCCTTGTCCTTTTCAGGACGGACACTTTCAGTGTGACAGGTCGCATCACAACGGTTCTTCCTGCTCTCCTTCTTCTGACAGGTCCTCCCCCTTCCTCCTGTCGAAACATATCAATCCTATGAAAGTGTTTACATTATGCAGAATATGTACGTTAATTATAATATAGACTTTGTGTAGTACGATGTGTTACAAATAGTTATGCATGGCTATTATTCACCAGGTATTGTGTTTATTGTGTACGAGTAGCCTACTTTGCAGTTACTTCAGTGCATTTAAAGGGTTAATAAGAGTGATCATTGTGGATTCAGAGGTGGTAAGTATAGTACCAATACTTCGTTACTGTATTTAAGTACATTTTCCTTCTATCAGTACAATACTTATTTTTCTGACGACTTTTTACTTCTAAACCTTACATTTTGAACACAAATACCCATAGGCGGCGCATGAGGCTCAGCTTTGGGAAGGCTAACCAACCTCTCTGCCTGGTCTAGCAACAATAACCAACGACCATCTGTGTGGATTTTTAATGAATAAATTAAATGCATGTTTAAAAAAAAGCGACTTTGGCGCCATTATTTTCAAAAACCGCGCCAATACCAGAACTGCAACTAGCAGAGTAATGGCGAACGTAATGCTAGAAGCGAGAGAGGCAGACAAGGTGGATGAACTTCGTTCGTGAAAATACAGAGAGCAGCGGAGATATTCATCTCCCTCACCCATGGCGATACACTAGATAGGGAGATGTTCGCTATTATTAGCGCACAAAACCATTCATGACGAATGCGATGTGAACTTTTGGCTTTCAAGAATTCGCCATCAGCAAAGTCTCCAGAGTTTCAAGCTCAGACAGACACATAATTATTGTTAATTATTCGTTTCAATTATTATTATATTAAAATGACATACCTTTCCACAAGGCCTCCTTGATTTGGTTGCTGGTTTTGCTGCTGGTGTTCGGACTGGTTTAACAACCTGTCAAAAGAACTATTCATTCTGTCTCTTAGCTCAAGTAATCTTCTTCCCATTTTGCCGCGAATTGGCGCTAACATCAGACACTTATATAGCCGCGCATTAAAAAAACTCAAAGAACTTCCGGGGGTCAAACAGTTGCGCTCAATTTTCCCGTCAGTGTTACAACATTTACATTTTGGTCAGATTTACATTTTCATGTTTTATTGTAATTATTGTTACGTACAGTTTTACTAATAATAATGATTAGAATTATTATTCATTCTTGTTCCAAAATATGTAGTTAACATAATTCTCACATTTTATTTTAGATAGTTTATGTTACTTTTTAATGTTTTGGTTTTACAATCCAAAAAGGCATATAAGTGATCCCAGAGTAAAAGTGAATATTAAAAAAATAAAAGCAGGAGCATATAATGGCCATTCTGCAAAAGTGAAATGTGTCTATTATAGGCAGTTATAATATGTTATTTACATTTCAGATTGAGTATTCTTTGGAGTCTATAGTTATATGATCATAAATCAAATAAGAGACATTTTCCACTGCTTAAAATGATTCTCTCCAGTGTTGACTATCGGCCCCTGCAGAGAAGGAAGGACAGCATTTGTTATACATATTTTAGTACTATTCTTTCTGGCAGATTTCATCATTATGGCAAACTTGTTTTCACCATAGTCCATACATTTTTTTTAGAAATGCAGTAAATGGGATTCAAATCGAGATCATTTTTCTGGTGGAGGAACCCCTTTTGAGCTGCTGCACATGTGAGTTGTGTTACTCTCCTGCTCCAGTCAGCACATGACTGTCAGTTGTTCCCCAGTGCTCATCTTACAGAGGGCGAGCAGCATTGGAACAAACCTAAAACTATGGCAAGTCTGAGAATAAAGTAATTGTAAATCAATTACTTAAACTACACAATCATCATGTCTCACACACACATCATCTCATTATTTCTATATATTGCTTGAATTCACAGGGTGTAAAACCAGGCCCAGTAGAGAACATGGCTGTGATGTGCACAAATGCTAAGCAGAGAACAATGTCAGAAGTAAGTTGAGACATTTGAGTCAAGTTGAGACAAATTTTGTTAAAGTAACATATGCACTCAGGATAGCTTTTTTAGTTGGACAACTCAGGTGTTTCATGAATATGTTTATTAGAAGCAGTATATAGTTTGAGTTTGGTGTCTAGGCTCGGGCCTAATCACGCCACATACTTACATAGAACATTGAATGATGATTAGATAACTATCCCTAGAGAGCCTACAGATGGAAGCTGGGTGGCATCAGAAGCAGCATTACCAAGGCAGAGGGAGGCAGATCTGGCAGCTTAAATAGAGTGGTAAGTTATGGAGACTATTTGGATGGTTGTAAGAATGGCAGGAGGGGTTATGAGCAAATGTATCATTGGTGCTCGAGTTGACTGCCTGAACTAGCTCGCAGACTTCGACCCATATGTGTTGATGTCTCTGAATTTGCTTCAAAAAGGAGCAGCACACTATCCAAAGACATCAGTGGAGAGGTGCTGGATCTGTCTGTCCTCAAAGTACTAGTGATTTACAAGGACTTCACCCCTGCTTCTAGTGCCACTAGTGGACTCTGCTTTCCCTAAAGGTCAAGCTGGCAGTCTCTTATCGTATCAGCAACCCACAACTGCAAGAAGTCACATCGCTGCTTACGACGGCCAGATCTACCACTGTTTGGCTAAACACTGCATCTATCTGCATGCATTTTAGTTTTTTTCGTGAACCTCAACAGCTGCAGGGATAGTTTTGGTCTTTTGAAGTTAGGTTGTATCAGGTACTTATCTGTAGTTATTATATTATATCCAGACAGGAGCAATAACATATTTTAACCACCTTAAAGGGGTGCACTTGCATACGCTCATTCAACAGAGTGATGTGTTCCCAGTGATAAAGGAGAGAACAGATCCCTTTTTTCTCTACCTACATGCTTGCATAGTATGTTCATATTTATGGCTTATGTCAATAAAGCTGAATGATCAGAAGTATGTCTAGTTTCACTAAAATCAGTTTTTTTAAGTGTAATGATAACAAATGAATATAGCAATGCTCACATTTCTAACAGAAAGCACCCTGATCAAGACAAAACATCTTTAGCCCAAAGCATACCACTTTATACTCATCTTATCAAACACTTTCTAATAATAATTTATGCTGTTACATTCAGATTGTACCATGCGATGTGATCATATCTTGTAGCGAGAAAACCTCAGTGTTTAGCTTTTGCTGGATATATTTTCAATTTAGCTGAAAGTAAGCCATGGATGACATACATGGTTTAGCTCAGAGCTTCACTTATTAGCCAACATTTGTTTTCCTACAGTATGTGCTTACAGTATGTACCGTGGTGTGATGACATAATGCAGGGTGAAGTTACGTAACAAGGATTTGTTTATGTTCAGTATACCTATGCCAACTAAGTTCTAATGGTTATTTGAAAGTAGAGTTGCATATGATTGTTATTTTATTATTGCATGTTGTGTTGTCACATTCGATTGTTCAGAAGCAGTGATAAATTGCACAGGTAATTGCTTATTACCACCACAGGGTTGCGCTGGAGGGCGTGCAGTGGAGAAGGAGCAGAAGAGTCTCTTTAGTTTTTATTTTTTTATTTTAGATGTTGACAGAGTTGTGCTGAGAAATAGAGTTATCACGAGAGAGATAATGCAAGTTTGCTTGATTGAAGTGCAACAATGGCACTAATTAACAACGTTAAACTATGGGATATGTTTTGTAATACATCAATGTCAACACCGTTATCTGGTACATTTATTTGTTGAAAAGACATCCAAATGGTCCTGACTATATAAAGCCCAGTCACCATGGCAAAGTGGAGGCTACAAGCAGGCCTAGTAACTGTCATGACATCGATGAGCGGCCATTGTTTATACAATGTCATTTATTTAATGACAATTTAGCACTGCGTCTCTGTATCCACATCTGCTGGGCCTTGCAGATTCAGGGCCAATCTGGTCATTCCCAGCCACCATTTCCTTGATGAGGTCGTCTAGTGCAACATTTGAGATGGTGGAGTATGTCCCAGAGCGCATCATGTGGAACAGCCTGAAACATAAACATGTCCTAAATATATGAGACCTACGGTATTCAGATTTACTTTACACCATGCATAGTGTAACATGGCTACAACCCCTCCTTGGGATGTTTACAATAATTTGAGACAAGATGGCATTTCCAATATTGAAGAAATAGGTACATACCTCAAACGCCGTCTCACTGTGCGGAGAGATACTTTTAGAATCAGGGCCATCTGTGTTGCTTTAAAACCCCAGGTCCCCAAAAAAGAGAGTTGTTCTCTTGAAATGCTGAATGTGGGGGACCTCGACCACCCAACAAATGAGTGGGGCGTGGTAGCCAGAATCACCTACAAAAACAAAATATTATTTTACATTTATTGTCATTGTTGTAAAAGCAACGCATTTCCGCCGTTGTGCCAGAAATCCCCACAATACTTCCATTTTATTGTCATTGCCCAGGCTAAAGTTATTTAAACAATGAAATGCAGTTTGTCATTGAACCAGTACATGCAATACACTACAGTTGTGGTATACAGTATGGACAAAAACATAAAATGTGTATGGGCATAGAGACACATGGTTGCAGTCCATGTATCATGGCACACTTTCAATGTCCTCATTCACACGTTTGGTGATACATGGTGTGTACTACAATGAGAGATGGCCATACTGCCCTCGATGGGGGAGGGGGAATAGCGTCTTCCCTGGTGTGGTGGAATTAGGAGTACATTCTTCAGATTTGAGAGGACAACTCAAAACTCAGACTGTCCGAATTAATAGCTGCAACTACAGCTTAAAAACATTTTTATATTTCTATTACCAATCTTGCTAAAAATCTATTAGTTTAAAATGGTTTGGCCTGTTGGCAACTTACTGCTCAACAATACACACACTGGTTTCTCAACGATAGAGTATCCTAATATGAAAAATAATCACATCAACCTACCTTGTTGTGCGGGTGTGGTATGCCAAGATCTCCGGACTTCAAGTATATATTCCTGAAGGTCCTGAAGTAAAAGATTAGCTGTAGGGACGTTAATTAGTCTGCCCCGTGACCACTGGAGGCTCCTTTCCATGGTTTCTAAGCTGCCAGTAAATGGTTTGGTGAAATAGGGGAGAAAAAGAGAATTGGTTGGTAAGTGTGAAAGAGCCCGCACAACCTCAGTTCAGGCTAGATGCTAAAACAAAATACTTTTATTCGTGTTGGACAATAGCGATATGCTGGGCCCTTACCTCATTATTGTGGATTGTACCACAGCAGGACCAGCATCTGTTTGAAGAAGTGTTGTGCAGTCATTTAATGTCCTTTTGCAACGCATGATGAAGTTTCTCATGGACATTTTTCTATTATTCCACAACTACCACCAATACAAGAAACGGCTCCTTCTTCTTCTTCGTCTTCGTGTTCTTCTGCTGCTGCTGCTGCTTCTCCTCGATGATATTGCCATCCTATTTATACAACTTCTTACCTGAAGCTGCCCTGCACATTTGTTTAACTTCCGGTTCCAACACAATTCGGAGCTCACAGCCTGCTGACGAATCAGAGCGCCGTGTGGAGAGTTTAAAGCTAACAAATCATATAACAGGATAAAGGAAATACAGTTTAAACTGCCGTATGCAGGAAAGACGGCCAGGAAAACCCCAGACTGTGTGAACGTGAACATTTATAGGATATCACATTATTACATTTGCAGCAAGCAAGCTTACTTCAATATCAGCCATAACATAATTAACCGGAGCAAAGTAACCCAGAGCATTGCGTACAGTCCGCGGTACTGTAACTGCAGACGCCGATGTGTCGCCTTTTTTTCATTCAAATCACATCATCAATCACATTATGCCACATCATAATATATATTTCCTTATCTGTGTCATCTCCTCGAGCCGTATCTTCCCATTTTGTTGCCGTGAAACATGAATGCAGAAGACAGGGTAGCACCTCAAAACTCCGTAGAACAGACAACTGTTGCTAAGCAGCGGGTGCAATTAAGGTAAAGCAGACCTTGCAATAATTTGCATTACATACAAAGACTGTAAGTGATCCTGAGATAAAACAAGATCTCACGCAGATTTAAACCAGGGTCTTCCCGAGTGGCGAGTTAACCACTGCTCCGCAAGATGGTTATGGCTCAATAGCAGTTTAGATTATAGTTATAAAAAAAAAGGATAAAGCGATTTTATTTCAAAAGACAATGAAAGCAGGGAAATATTGTTATATTGATTTTTCTTTATGCTTATTTTCAAAGGCAAATTAATACTGAGTCCTCTCAATCTGGAATAATGTTCACAGCACGGCCTCACAATGTCAGGAACTTTTCCTCTACACCATGGCTGCCCAAATTGGGGCCCGCGGGCCAAACTTGGCCCGCGACCGATTAAATTTGGCCCGTGCCTTCCCGCACTGTCCCACCATAAACGATCGGAAGTTCTCGTTGAAAATTATTTATTGGCGCACTACCAAATAATGCCATAGGATGGCGCTGTTGAGCTCCAGTCAGCTCCTAGCTACCCGATAACGCCCAAGACCAGTGAGTGAGAGGATTCAAGGATGGAGCGTAGTAGGCTGTGGCACACAGACAAACGAAAATTTAAAAAAACTTGGGAACAGGACTATTTTTTTACCGAGGTAGATTCCAATGCAGTGTGTCTGGTATGTAAGCAGAGGGTCGCTGTTTCAAAGGAATACAACATTCGCCGTCACTATCTAACTAAGCATGCGGCTGAGTTCGCAAAGTACACTGGAGAACATTGCAAGGTCAAGTTAGCAGACTTGCTAACAAAGCTAACCACCCAGCAGCGAACTCTACTTCAGCCGTCGACTGCACAAGAAAATGCCACTCGGGCTAGTTATCGCATTAGCAATGCAATCGTGAGAAGTGGGAGAGCTTTTGCAGCGGGTGATTTCGTCAAGGAGTGTTTGACAATTGCTGCCCAAGATGTGTGTCCAAATCAGATGCGTGTATTTTCTCAAATTAGCCTGTCACGGAACACTGTCACCCGCCGCGTTGAGGACATGGCCGAAGACGTTCGAGGTCAGATAGCCCAAAGAGCAAGTCACTTTTCTGCCTTCTCCATTGCGTGCGATGAAAGCACCGACATGTCCGACTCAGCACAGTTGCTGGTGTTTTTGCGAGGCGTCAATGAGGACTTTGAAGTGTGTCAAGAACTAGCGGGCCTTGAAACATTGAAAGGGACAACAAAAGGTGTGGATATTTTTATGGCAGTGGAGCGAGTTCTGGACAAGAACGGTTTGAACTGGGAAACCCTATCTGGCATCATGACTGATGGAGCCCCCGCCATGGTCGGTAAGCGAGCAGGGCTAACTGCACTTGTGTCGGACAAGGTCTCCGAGTTTGGTGGCTCGATTTTAAAGTACCATTGTATTTTGCATCAGGAGCAACTGTGCGCTAAAAACATGGGCTTGAAAAACGTCATGCAGGATGTCGTCGCCATTGTCAACAATATTCGCTCAAAGGCCCTCTCACACCGTCAATTCAAAGCTCTGCTTGATGAGATGGATGCCCAGTATGGTGATGTATTGTACCATCAGGAGGTGCGGTGGTTGAGCCGTGGGAAAGTTTTGCGGGGTTTCTTTGATCTGCGCGAGGAAATAAGAGAGTTTCAAGCCATGAAGACGAACAACATCCAAGTGCCCACGGACAGTCACTGGCTTGCAGACCTGGCTTTTCTTGTGGACATCACAGAGCTGCTGAATATCCTCAATCTTCAGCTCCAAGGGAGAGACCAGATGATCACGCAGATGTATGACCATGTCAAAGCCTTCAAGCAAAAGTTCCAGCTGCTTAGCAGACATCTCTCAAAAGGTGAGATCTAACTTTAATATTTTATTGAACATAAAACAATGTATTACGCTTGTTGTCACAACCATGCTATCATAGATATATTGTTTGTGATGCATGTATACTTTGTGTTGGTGGAAAATAGATGTTCTTTTTAAAACCACTAAACCAGGCATTAAATCCAAAACAGTAGTTGTATTGCTTTTCATAGTCTACTGCAGCCATAAACAAAACAAAATATATCCCCTGCCCACCATTTGATTGATGATTGGTATTTCATTTCATTTCATGAACAACCTTGCATCTTACATTGCTGCTTTTGTCTTTGTGTCTGTATTTTCAGGAAATTTGGCACATTTCCCCAGCCTCAGAGAAGTTGGGTTGATGGAGGAAGACACACCAAAATACCTCAACATTCTCAACAATCTTGAGGTGGAGTTCGACCATCGCTTTGAAGATTTTCGTGGAAATACAACAGCATTTGAGCTGTTTGCTCAACCTTTTTCTGTGAATGTGGATGCAGTCAGTGAGGAGCTTCAAATGGAACTTTTGGAACTTCAGTCTGATTCAGACCTCCATAGCAGGTTCAGAGAGCTTTCCTTACAAGATTTTTACAGGTCTATTCCCGCACACAGATATGGCAAGATACGCAAACATGCCCAGGTTATGTTATCCCTCTTTGGAAGTACTTATGTCTGTGAGCAGGCTTTCAGCCTTATGAATCTTAACAAGTCCAAACTGAGGAATGCTTTATCTGACTCTCACCTACATGACATTCTCACTTTGTCAGTTAGTCAGCTTGAACCTGATATTGAGAGGCTTTTAAAAACCAAGAACAGGCTTCATGTTTCCCACTGATTGGACTACTACAGGCAGAATATGTAGGCCTGCCCTAGGCCCCCATTGTGTCACCTGGGAGTATGGTAGGCCCAAGGACTGGTAATGTTCCACACCTGTCCACAAATATTTCATAGTGCTTCAGTTATTTTTTTAATTTAAAGAAGCCAGATCGATGTTATGAAATGTTATTGACCTAAATGTGAAGCACAATAAACAGTGCAATTCATTTTTCAAAATGACTTTGTGATATAGTGTTTATTTTGCACACGTATGCTTAACTTACACACGTAATGTACTGCACTCATATATTTACCGTACACTTAATGTACTGCAAAATGATCATTTTGGCCCTCGGCCCTCCCCTCACGTTCAATTTTGGCCCTCCATCGGGAAGTATTTGGGCACCCCTGCTCTACACATTGCTTTGGTCTGGCTTTACTCTTCACTGATTGGTTACAGAAACTTTGAATTTAGTGGCTATGTAAAGCAGAAGGAGAGGCTCATTATCATATAAAAAAAACGTGCGTATATTCCCGCGTTTTCAATAGTCGCGTATATACGGGCGTTTTTAGAAAAAACGGGCGAAATTAACGGGCGAATAATGGCACAGTTGACTTTCCACAGATTCACACGCATTGACTAGAGTGGCGGCGTGGCGGCCCCAGAGCTTAATCAGCCTCTAGCCTTCGGGGCAGGGACGGATTATGAGTCCGTGGGCCCAGACAACGAGACAAGGCCCCCCCACGCACAAATCAGCAGCGGTACAAAGGTTGCGCTAAAAATACATTTTAATTCATGAAACATCACTTTTGAACAAATCACTCAGACAGAAGTTATGATCTGAAACGTAGGCTATATGTTTGTGTGAAGCAGGCAAAAAATTATTAAATAGGCTATCATTAAACGCATCTCTTCCGGACTTTGCGCTGCACGAATTCATTGTCAATGTCATTAAAGTCGAAAGACTTGGTCGGCTCACTCTCGGTGGCCATCAGAGAAAGCCAGGAGAGGCGTTCTTGTTTCACCTTTGTCCTTAATTCATTTTTTATCCGACCCAGGAGAGAGAATGATCGCTCACCTTCGCAGTTGGTTACAGGCAGTGTGAGGAATAACCAAAGCGCAACATACACTTTCGGAAACATAGACTCAAGGTCATAATCCAAAATTAGTCTGAGTAGTCCTTTTGGGCTTGTGTCATCCCCAGCCTTGATGAATGACCTCAGTTGGATTAGTTCATCGCCTAAACATTCATCCATATCAGATGGGTAGGCAGATGCCAGAACACTGGCCTTCTGCATCACTGAGGCATCCGATTCAGTCTTTTCGAAGAAAAGCGCACTGAACAAGTCATACAAGTCCCTGTATGCCTCCAGACGGTATCTGAGGCTCGGTGTGAGTGTGTCGATGGCAACATTGAAAGTCTCTATTTGAAATGTGCGTTTTCCCCCGAGCTCAATGCCCTCTTCTGCTGTTTCGTCAGCAAAGGCCTTGCGTCTCTTTCGACGACAAATGTCATTCTTGTACACCTGGCTGACACCAGGCACAGTCAACGCGGCCCTCTCAGATTTGTTAAAAAGATCCTTCTGTGCAGCAACGAAATCACGTAGTGTTTCCAGCGCTCTGACAGCAAACTCAAGTGAGATATCGCTGCGCTGCAAAATAGCGCTAGTTGCATGGAATCGTGACAATATTGTATCCCAAAACGTGGCCATGAACGCAATCTCCAATGTCTCAAACTGCTTACAGAGTGAACGTGCTTCTGAACTAGTCTCCCTTTTTTCATCCATATCTGTGGAAAAAAAAGCTTTACCCTTTCGTGCAACTGCTGGTAATTTTGCCACAATGCCTTTGTTGACTCCGCTCGGCAGCTCCAGCATGTGCTAGAGAGGGATTTCAAAGTAAGCTCTATGCGAGCGTTAGAATCTCTGAATACTTTGCCACAGCGATGCGTGGAGGCAGCGGCAAATTTGTACAGAGACTTCAAAAAATCAAAATAATTGCCAACCGCATTGCTACAACCCTCAATACTGTTCACTCCGACCACGTTTAAAGAATGGGCTGCACATGGGACATAGTGAATCATTGGATTCTTTTTTTTTGGGTAGGCTTGCAATCCGTTATATTTTCCACTCATATTACTCGCATTATCATAAGACTGTCCACGACAGTTTGCAAGATCTAGACCAAGTTGATGCACCATTGAGACAACACAATCAGCTAAGCTTTCTCCTCTGTGACTATTGATGGGCTCAAATCCAACAAAGCGCTCCACTATGCAGCCTGTTTCACTCACGAATCTAAAAATGAACGTAAGCTGGTCTACGTGGGATAAATCAGGTGTTGAGTCAACTATTACAGAGAAATACTTGGCATCACGTAATTCCTTCATAATAGTTTGCCTTGTTTTCTGTCCCATGAGTTCTATGAACTCGTCACAGAATGTTGAGGATAAATAGGAGACGCTGCCACGGCCCTTCTGCCCAAACTTTCTGATGTGCTCTGCCAAGAAAGAGTCAAACTGCGATAACAATTCTAAATTGCCCAAGTAATTCCTATTGTGGGGTGAGCCTAGTAATTCATCTTGTCCCCTAAATGCAAGTCCTCTCTCCCCCAAGAACTTGATAACGGAGACAGCTCTCCTGAGCACCTCTCTCCAATACTGCCTCTCCCCCTCTATCTGCTTCATCAGTCCGCTGTCAACGGTAGCTGCTGTTGTCCGACGATGCAGGGCGATCGTACAGGCCAGATGTTCCTCACTTCTCTCATGTTCGCCAATCCGCTCTGGATGTTTCCAGTCGGAATAACCAGCGACGAATAAACGTGATTTGGACGAAAACAATTTGCATGCAAAACAGTAAATATTTCCTGTGGACCGAGAATATGTGATCCACTGTCTATCGACGACTTGGCCATTTGGCAACATGCATTTGAGATGGTTGTTTGTTAGAACACACATTTTGCCACCTATTCCACTGTCTCTTGCAGAGGCAGGATAACTTGCACTCTTGTTTTGGAACACTTTGACACCTCTGTCACTTTGAGTGTCCCCCCAGCAAGCTGGGTCAGTAACAGTCTCAAACCATGATGACACCCCTTGCTGCTCTCTCCCATTAAGAGATGGTAACTGGCACTCCTCTACAATGCTAGCAGAGGCAATCTGCTGCTACCTGGCTGTCTCTCCTCACCATGTCCTCCTGTTATCCCTCCATATGTGTGCTCATTGTCCTCATCCTCCCCCACTTCTGTTGAAATAACATCACTGCTGCTGCTGCTGCTAATGCTCACTGGCTGTCTATCGTCTTCATCACATTTAGCTGTTGTCAGTCCATGTCTCTCCTCACCATGTTCATCTGTTGCTGTCTCTCCATATGTCTGCTCATTATCCTCCCCATTGTCTTCATTGTCCTCCTCCTCCCTCACTTCTGTTAGCATAACATCACTGCTGCTGCTGCTAATGCTAACCGGCTGTCTGTCATCTTCATCACATCTAGCTGTTGTCCCCCTTGTAGAATTATTTAAAAAAAATTAAAAATCTAGGAATTTGATTTAAAATCTCAGCTTCTCTCAAATCTTTCTGTTTTTTTAACTTGCGTTTAGCTTCTCCACTTAATACCCGCCGCTCCATCTTGCATTGACATTCGTTAGTATTGTAACCGTTCACCTGCCTGTCAAGTTTTCTAACTAGCGCCCTCTATTGACACATCCAGCTATAGCTTACTAACTATATTCAGTAAGCTAACACACTAGCTGTCTTCTAGACCACAAGGCTTATATTTTCTTATTATATCTATTATATATCTAGGCTTATATATAATATTTACAACATAAAATGTTTTGGTTGTCAAATTAGGAATCTCACAGTTTCTCCCAGCCGACCACTAGCTAAATTTGCTTTTTGTCAGGTATAATAATAATAATAACGATAATAATCATAATCATAATAATATGAAGAAGAGAGTAAGATCAGTGTTATTTGACTAATATCTGAGGTGAAAAACAACCCGTGGTGGTAAATGATTGAGGAGCCCTACATCAGGGGCCCATACATCTGGCCTGTATGCTTGCCCTGCACCATCGAACAACAGCAGCTACCGTGGACAGCGGACTAATGAAGCAGATAGAGGGGGACATATGACATATCCTACCCCATGCTACCTGATTGAGGGGCCTTTTTCCGATATCAGGGATGAATAACACACACAACCTATGGTTCAGGGCCCATGGCATATGATGGAGGGGCCCTATTAAGACATACTACATAATATAACCAGTGTTATATGGCTTTAGGGCCCCAATAAGATATCGGGAAACAATATTGAAATGGTAGCGCGGAGGCTTAGGCTTCAGGGCCCCCTTGGCCCTTGGGTTAGGGTTAGGGTTAGGGTTATAGTTGCATTTTTAACACGTTATTGAAACATGACCGTTAAGTTTCGAATTTGTCCGGTAAAATAAATTATTTCTGGACACTTGACCGTCAAGAAAACCCTGATATATATATCCACATCTGTACCCTGTTATTTTCTCATTATACCACATTGTGAATGACTTAAAGAAAATATATAAATAGTCAGGAACATAGTTATGTCTATCAGACAGAGTGCTGCATGCCTCCTGTCATTATTAATGGACGTCGCTTCGAAATGACGCTCAGAGGAGAGGATTTCTCTAGACGCCTGTTGTTCCACTCCTCTCTCCTCGGTTCTCCTCCTTGACTATTCTGCTCGCATCTCCTTTGGGCGGGACTAAGACGCTAGGCAAGGAGTCGAGGCGAGGAGTCGAGGAGGGGGAAACTGAGAAATGGCTTTACCTAATGTTTATACTTGTATACCCCAACTACTTATTCTGTGTTTGGGTTCTGATTACCTTCAGCCTGTGATAGTTAATTTCTGCAACTGGTTTAGTTAATGAGATTAGTTAATCAGGTGGTCAGGCAAGCTGTCTGACTGACTGTAGTATTATTAAAGAAAAAGAAAGGTGGAATAAACATTTGCATATGGCTAGAATATTTTAGTGTTTTAGCCACGGATTTTGTCTTAACACCCATAATCTAGAATGTCTTGGAGTTCTCTACACATTTCGTCCCCCAGAGGACGACAACTTTAGATTGTATTGACTCCATATACTTCCTCTATATGTTGTGTCAAACTCACTTTTGTAAGGGCTAGAAAAATAAGAAGATATACAGTACTTTATTGATCCCTTGCAGGGAAATTTCTTTCCCCACTCTGTAGTGTTTACACACACAGGGAGTTATATTGTTTATTCACATGCTTTTTTTATTTCCAAAAAATGTAATTCTCACTCAAATTATTGCCATAATACCAGCATTATTATATATATTTTACGAAAGGCCAACCATCAGTTAACTTAGTAAATATGAACTGTCAAAGGTTTTCTGGGAAATTCCTAAATATTACGTGTCGCTGTTGCCTTTTAGCCACATTTTGTAGCCAGTGACATATTTTAAACAACCTCCATGAACCATTTCAAATCACCAATGACCTCCTCCGTGCAGCTGACTCCGGACTTCTCACCATTCTCATCCTCCTTGGCCCCAGCGCTGCATTCAACACCATTTCTCATCCACTACTCCTGGACCATCTAGCTGGCATTGGGATCACTGGTGTTGCACTCTCCTGGTGCACATCATACCTCACCGACAGACAACAGTTTGTACAACTCGGCAACCAAAAGTCAGGGTGTTCTGTTTCACTGGGTGTCCCCCAGGAGTCAGTGCTGGGTCCACTCCTTTTCATCATATATCTCCTCCCCCTGGGCACAATCTTCCATCACCATGAGGTTCACTTTCACTGCTATGCCTACTACACACAGGTCTACATTTCCTCCAAACCCACCACTGCCCTGCCCCCCACCTCCCTCACCACCTGCCTTGAGGACATCAGGAGCTGGAAGAGCAGGAATTTCTTGAAGCTCAATGGTAGCAAAACTGAGGCCCTGTTTATCGGCTCCAAATCCACCCTCTCCAAGTCAAAAAACACCCCAGCTCAAAACATCATCATCGACGGCTTCCCATACCATTCTCTGCCCAAGTGAAAAGCCTTGGTGTCATTCTGGACGGCTCCTTCTCATTCGCACCACACATTAAAAACATCACCCACATTGCCTTCTTCCATCTTCGGAACATCTCCAGACTCCGATCATCTCTGTCCCAACCCAGCACTGAAATCCTGGTCCACTCATCAGTTACGTCCCGGATTGATTACTGCAATGCAATCCTGACTGGCCTTCCCACCAAACTCCTCAATAGACTGCAAATAATTCAGAACTCTGCTGCCCGGATCATAACCCACACCAACTCATCCGACCACATCACCCCCATTCTCATTCAACTACACTGGCTTCCTGTATGATACCGTATTGACTACAGAAACATTCTACTCACATATAAAGCTCTCCACAACCGAACCCCCATCTACATAACCGACCTCCTTCAGGATTACACCCCCTCCCGCACCCTCCGCTCTTCCTCTGTTGGACTACTGTCCATCCCCAGCTCTCGCCTCAGCACCATGGCTGCTAGAGCTTTCAGCTGCTCTGCACCCAGACTCTGGAACTCCCTGCCACTACATATCCGACAGTCTGATTCCATAACAACATTCAAAACCCAACTCAAAACCCACCTATTCAAACTGGCATTCTCACTATAAACTGTACTTCCATTTCCTGTTGTTTGTCTTGTTTTACCCTGGCTGTCCACTGTTTTAAATCTCCCTATATTACCCTATGCCCTGTAAGGTGTCCTTGGGTGCTTTGAAAGGCGCCCCCCAAATAAGCTATATTATTATTATTATTATTTGATGCAAGCTTATCAATTCATCTTTAGCTACAACTGTTCAATTTAATTGATATGCAGGCTGGATAAACTTGATATTCTTAGTTGGGATACTGGATCAAATCTGAGAATAGCTTAATCCTCAGTGTGTTTTGATTGTGTCAGATACTTGGCACGAACAGTTCCCAGTCCAGATGTTGGCCGGTGTGTGTGTATGTGTGACTGTGTGTGGGGTGTGGTAAAGAAGGAGACAAAGCAGCCTGCCAGCTCTGCACTCATTTGCATCAGCTAATGGCTCTATGATGCCAGTTTCTGATCACTGCAACTACACATTTAAATTCCTCCTTCGCTGCCAGATGCTCGGCCCTCTCTCCCTCTCTCTCTCTCGTCCAGGGACTCCTGCTTCCATCCTGTAACAGCATTTCTGATCGTGCTCTGCATCAGAAAACCAGAGCTGTTGAACAGTTAGGACATGAAGCTGCTGCTCTTAATAGTGTTTTAGTTAATCATGATAAAGCTTATATGTTTAGACTCAAAGCCTTACAGCCAGAAATGTGTCACTCCTAAACCAAAGGCATTCATCTGCTGATATAACAGCCTCCACTCTTTCGGTGTCATGCTTCCACCACATTTTGAAACATGTTAGCAAAGATTTGCTCCCATTCTCCAGGGATCGAAACTCTCATCAAGGGTTTGACAATTTGGAATTGTGAGGATCCACCTTGCCACTTCCCTGTTTTTGTCTGTCTGTCTGTCTGTCTGTCTGTCTGTCTGTCTGTCTGTCTGTCTGTCTGTCTGTCTGTCTGTCTGTCTGTCTGTCTGTCTGTCTGTCTGTCTGTCTGTGGGTGGGTGTGTGTCTCCCTGGCTGGGCGTGGCTGACCCACATTTGGAATGGCACCTCTGCAGCTGTTGCTCATGCATCCTGATTGCCACTCACCTTCACCTGCTTAAAAGCCCGGTCATCATCTCCAGTCTTCGCCAGTTTGTCAGATTTCCGCTCTGCCCGCTGCACACCTCCCGGCTCTCTTCCCCTGGATCACGCTGGATTACTTCAATCTTGCCCGGTATGCTTGTGCTCTTCATCGCCACCCCTGCTCCACCTCCTTGTAAATAAACGGCCTGTTCTAAACACAATCCATGTCTCAGTGTTTGTATTGTGGGTTCAGTCTCGCCGCTCACTGTGAGCCTAACAGCACGATTTAGCCACAATGAATCCCGCAAACACTGGGGCGGACCCTGCTCCGTTTCATCATGCCCTGTCAAGGGCGCACTCCTGGGTCAACACGACCAAGTAATCGGAGCATTATTTGAAAGCAACCAAGCTTTGTTCCATCACATCTCTGAACTAGTCAACCAGATTTCTGTCCTTTCTACTACCTCCCCACCCGCTCCTGCTCCATGCCAGGATTTCCCAATCGCCAACCCAGAGCACTTCTATGGTGAAGTGGAGATGTCATCAAAGTCAATTTTGTGCTGAGCCTGCTCCGTGGTAAGGCACTGACCTGACCTGGGCAGAGGTATTAAGCTCCTCTGTGGACTGAGACAAATTTGTTTGCACATTTCTCAGAAAGACATGTAGCTGTCTTTGATCACCCTAACTACTCTTGCTCTGCAGCAAATTGTTTGCTTAATCTACAACAGGGGAGCAGAACTGTGGCAGACTACTCCATCGAGTTCCAGACCCTCGCGGCAGAGTCTCGGTGGGACCAGGCAGCTTTAAGGGCTGTGTTTGTCAGGGGACTGAAGGACCATCTCAGGGACGAGCTAGCTTCTAGGGATGAGTCAGCCGATCTACAGTCACTGATAAACCTGGTATCCCGCCTCGACTGCCGACTGCGGGAGCGCCGTGCCGAGAGAACGCAGCATTCTCCCCCAGCCTTCCCCACCAAATCCAATCCCTCGCTTTATGCTGTCCCGTTGGTCTTTAGGCCTCCCGTTCGACCTACCTTGCCACCTAGCATGCCCCCCATCAGTAATGAGCAGCCTATGCAGCTTGGTCGTGTTCAAACCTCGAAAGTCAATGCATGGCCGAAGTGACTTGTCCTTCTTGTCCACGAAAAATAATCCAGCTCCCAGCGGGGAGGAGGATGGACGGATAATTCCTGCAGCCACGGATTCTGTGATGTACCCCTCCATCGCTTCCCTCTCCAGCCGAGACAGGTTGTAGAGCCGACTAGTGGGTAATGGCGCTCTGGGGAGGAGGCCTATGGCACAGTCGTAGGGCCGGTGGGGGGGGGGAGAGAGAGAGAGCCTTATTTGCTAACTTCTATCATTGGTTCATCCGGGATTACAGTAAGGTTGCAGCTCCTCTCACCAGACTCACCTCAGTCCACATTAAGTTTTCCCGGTCCCCAGATGCTAACAAAGCTTTTCACCATCAAGTCTCTGTTTACCTCTGCTCCCATTCTCACCCAGCCAGATGCTGGAAAACAGTCTGTGGTGGAGGTAGACGCTTCCGACACAGGAGTGGGGGCGGTCCTGTCGCAAACCACTGGTCCCAACAGCATCCTTCATCCCTGTGCCTTTTTCTCTCGTCGCCTATCCCCTGCAGAGCACAATTATGATGTAGGGAACAGAGAACTGCTGGCAGTGAAGCTAGCCTTGGAGGAGTCGAGACACTGGCTTGAGGGCAACGGACATCCGTTCCTGATCTGGACCGATCATAAAAATCTGTCATACATTCAGTCGGCCAAACGACTAAACTCCCATCAAGCCAGGTGGGCCCTCTTCTTTACTCGTTTAAATTTCACCCTTACCTATCGTCCAGGCTCACTAATGATAATCCTGACGCCCTTTCCAGACTGTATTCTCCAGACACTCATGTGCCCAATGCCGACACCATACTAACCCAGGGAGGTTGTGGGCTCTCTCTCCTGGGGGATTGAGAACACAATAAGGGAGGCGCTAGAACAACAGCCAGATCCTGGGAATGGTCCACCCAACCGTCAGTTTGTCCCCGAATCTGCCCGTTCCCAGGTCCTTCAGTGGATTCACAGCTCTGGTTTTTGCTAACCATCCAGGGATGAACCGCACTATCTCTCTCATCAAGCGGCGCTTCTGGTGGCCGACCTTTGTTAAGGACACGAAGGAATTTGTCTATGTGTTCCGTCTGCGCTACAAACAAGGCATCCCTTCAACACCCTGCCGGATTGCTCTAGCCACTAGCAATTCCAAGCCGACCCTTGTCCCATATCGCCTTGGATTTTGTCACTGGACTGCCGCCCTCTGAAGGTAACACCACCATTTTATTTATTTATTTAAAGGACAGTGCACATTGACCAAAACTTCTGTAAATGTGCCAGTGTTAGCCAGCAGGCTAATTTTCAACTGTAGTTGCGTGGCAAGATGTTCAAATAACCACAAAAAGACAAGCGAAATCAAAACATAATTAAAAAAACAAACTACACACAGCAACATACAACAACACAACAATAAATAGGAACAGACAAACATGCAAACAGATTAAATAATACTATCATACTACGCAGTTAAAAGTGTTCACATTTTTGATTGCTTAAAAGCCAGTTCTTAAGAGTGGTTAAATGTGTGATAGGAGGTGCTGTTCCTTATCTGTATTGGTATTGTGTTCCAAAGTTGGGAAGCCCTCTGAGAAGCACAGTTTACCAAAGGAACTGGACCTAAGAGGGACTACACAATCCCCTCTTAGGGCAGACTTTGTGGTTCTGCTGTTTGAGTTTTTCTGCTGTATAAAAGTGCAGAGTGGTGGGGGAGTCTTGCCATTTATAATCTTAAAAAATAGACATGCATCAGTGTGTTTTAAAAGATTTCCCCAGCTGAGCAGGTTATGTTTGTCCAGGATTTTGCAATGGTGATATAGCTTATATTTTCTGTCCAAAACTTTGAGAACTTGTTTATGAAGTGATAGGATAGGCTTTAATGTTGTGCTATTCACCTGGGTCCAGCTGGTCATACAGTATGTGAGGTTGGGAATGATCATGGCAGTCATATAGAGTTTTGCTATAGGTGTTGTCAAACAGTTCCTTATATATCTGAAGTTTGCTAGATTGTATTTAGTTATTTGGATTACCTTTCTCACTTGGTTTTTGAAGGATAGAGTAGTGTCAAGGATAATACCAAGATATTTAAAATGTGAAACTGTTTGAATGACCTCCCCAGACAGAAACACCTTAGGTTCACAGTGTGAGACAGTGTAGGACTTGCTAAAAAACATACAGACTGTCTTCTTAACGTTTAGATATAGCTGTGAGTCAGTAAGCCATTTATGTACATGTACCATTGCATCACATAGTTTTGCAGCAGCTTGGTCCTTAGTTTTTGCATGGACATATATGACAGTGTCATCAGCATACATTTGCACCTCACATCCAGTGCACACTGATGGCAAATCATTTATATAGCGGCTGAATAAAATTGGGCCCAGGATAGATCCCTGTGGAACACCCAGTTCATTCCTCAGGGGTGGTGATGTCTGGCCACTTACCCTTACACACTGAACTCTATCTGACAGATAGGAGCTCATCCAGTCTTTTGCACTGGGTGAGAAATTAAAGTAAGACATTTTGTGAATGAGTATTTGGTGATTGATTGTATCAAAAGCTTTCTTAAGCTCTAAGAAGATTGCTCCAACAATACCTCCTTTGTCCATTTTTGATTTTATGTGTTCCACAAGGAAACAATTTGCGGTCTCAGTGGAATGATTGGCTCGGAAGCCGAATTGCATGGGGTGTAGTGTGAAAGCACTACTGTTAAGATGTCCAGTCAATTTCTCAGCTACGTCTAACATGACAGGTAAAACACTAATGGGCCTATAGTTGTTCACATCAGTTGTGTCACCGGATTTGTGGACTGGCACAACGACGACTGACTTCCAGTCTTTTGGGAATTTCCCCTCCCTAAAAGAGGTGTTAATTATTTTAGTAATTGACCCTGTGAAAGTGGTAACATAGTTCTTTAGAAACAGAGAATCCAGTACAAAAATGTCTTGATTTGGATTTTTTTTAAAGAAGAAATTATAGAAATAACTTTGGATTCAGAAGTCTCTGTCAGGGAGAAGACTGGCTGTGTGGTATCAATAGGTAATGAGTATATATGACCAGTTTGGGGACTGTGTAGTCAGCCTCACAGAATTAACAAAATGGTTATTAAAAATAGCCGGTATTTCCTCTGGTCCCTTACATAAAGTTCCATTGAAAGTGATCTCCAGCTGCTTTGTTATTTATGTGCTTTCCCTGTTAGGTTATGCAGAAAGTCCCAGATCTGTTTATGATTTCCCTTGGATTCATGAATGAGCTGACAAGATGACGCCGAGGATGGCTGCCGTGTCTCAAGCTCCTCACCAACTCCACATCTTAGTGTTTTTACTGTTTTACTTTGTTGGTTTTTTAAAACTTTTTTTGCAACATGCAAACCGCCCAAGCGAGCCCTATCATCCAATATGATAGAGAACAACTTTTACACATCAGGTCGCTGGTGGACAGCAATAATCCACGACGACCTGCAAACAATGGAGAGTCTCTGTGTTTACCTGCTGGAGCTCTACTTGTGGAGCGCAGGAGGAAGAGACCACGAGGTTCCCGGGCCGGGGTCCTGGTCAGGCTGAGGAAACGTGAAAACAGGCCTCCTCTACCGAGTTTACTTCTGGCAAATGTCCAACCCCTGGATAATAAGCTGGACGAACTCCGTAGCAGGGTGGCATTTCAACGAGACATTAAGACCTGTAATGTTTTGGTTTTCACGGAGACTTGGCTCGACCCCACGATACCGGACGCCGCCATTGCTCCACACGGATTCTCCATTCATCGCCAGGACCGGACAATAAACTCAGGGAAGAGCAAGGGAGGAGTTGTGTGCTTCATGATTAACAACAAGTGGTGCTCAGATGTGGAGATCATTTCTTTGGACTGTTCTCCCAGCCTAGAGCACATCATGATCGGATGCCGGCCTTTTTATCTGCCGAGGGAGTTCACATCGGTTGTTCTAACAGCAGTGTATGTTCCGCCGCACGCTGACAACAACACAGCGCTGGAGGAGCTGTATGGGATTATCGACAGGACAGAGACTTCTCGGCCAGAGGCCGCATTTATTGTGGCCGGGGATTTTAACAGAGCCAACATGAAGAAAGTCCTGCCGAAATACTATCAGCACGTCAGCTGCCCCACGCGCGGTGGAAATACACTGGACCATGTTTACACTTCTTTCCGGCATGGATATAAAGCCCTCCCCCGCCCCCCCTTCGGCAAGTCAGACCACATATCTCTTCTTCTGCTCCCGGTTTACTGAAGAGGGACCGACCTGTGACGAGGACAGTGCAGCGTTGGTCGGAGCAGTCTGACTCTGCTCTCCGCCACTGCTTTGGCATCACGGAGTGGTGTGTGTTTGAGGAGGACAACATAAACACACACACTGACGCAATCATTTGCTACATCGGCAAATGCATCGATGACGTCGTGCCGCGGATTACTGTACGGACATTCCCAAATGAGAAGCCCTGGATAAACGGCGAGGTCCGAGCTAAACTTAAAGCACGGGCCATCGCGCACAGCGGCGGTGATTTGGATGAGTACAGGAATTCCAGGTATGCACTCCGGAGAGCAGTGCGAAAAGACAATACAGGGACAAGGTGGAGTCGAACTACAAGGGCTCCAACGCCAGAAATATGTGGTCTGGACTAAAAACAATAACAGACTACAAAAGGACAACGAGTGGTGCTGAGGAAGTGTCTGCATCTCTCCCAGATGAACTGAACACATTTTATGCACGCTTTGAGAAGCCCCCGGCTGTGGAGGCACAGAAGGCCCAGGATCCCTGCTCACTGGTTTTAACCAGTGCAGATGTGTGTAGATCTCTGAAAAGGATCAACGCACACAGGGCTCCTGGACCTGATGGCATCCCTGGCCGTGCTCTCAAGGTGTGTGCAGTTCAGCTGGCAGATGTGTTCACAGACATTTTCAATAGGTCACTGCTCCAGTCTGTAGTCCCCACATGTTTTAAAGAGTCCATCATTTTCCCTGTCCCCAAAAAGACAAAACCCATCTGCCTCAATGACTAGCGCCCAGTGGCACTCACCTCCATCATCATGAAGTGCTTTGAGCGGTTAGTCAAAACTTTTATCACCTCCTCCCTCCCTGACTCACTGAACCCCCTGCAGTTTGCCTACAGAGCAAACAGGTCCACGGATGATGCCATCTCCCTCACCCTCCACACTGCCCTCTCCCACCTGGACCAGAGGAACACTTATGTGAGAATGCTGTTCATTGACTACAGTTCAGCATTCAACACCATTGTGCCCTCCAAGCTCATCATTAAGCTCAGGGACCTTGGGCTCAACAGCGCCCTCTGTGACTGGATCATGAGCTTCCTAACGGGCAGATCCCAGGCAGTGCAGATGGGGAACATCACATCCTCCACCTTGACCCTCAACACCGGAACCCCTCAGGGTTGTGTGCTCAGCCCTCTCCTCTACTCCCTGTTCACGCACAACTGCGTGGCCACACACAGCTCCAACACCATCATCAAGTTTGCTGACGACACGACCGTCATCGGCCTGATCACAGACGGCGACGAGACGGCGTACAGAGAGGTCAGAGCCCTGACATCTTGGTGCCAGGACAACAACCTCCATCTTAACGTCAGCAAAACAAAGGAGCTGATTGTGGACTACAGGAAGAGGCAGAGAGAGGCACACACACCCATCACCATCGACGGGACTCCTGTGGAGAGAGTCAGCAGCTTCAGGTTCCTCTGGGTAAACATCAGTGAGGACCTGACATGGACACATCACACCAGGGTCATATCCAAGACGGCTCGACAGCGGCTCTTCTTCCTCTGCAGGCTGAGGAAGTTCAACATGGACTCCAGGATACTCTGCAACTTCTATAGAGAGTATCCTGACTGGCTGCATCACCGCCTGGTATGGCAGTTGCACCGCCCTCAACCGTAAGACTCTACAGAGGGTGGTTAAAACTGCTCAGCACATCACCAGGACGGAGCTGCCATCCATGGAGGACCTCTACACCCAGCGGTGTACGAAGAAGGCCGGGAGGATATTAAAGGACCCCCATCACCCCAGCAACAATCTGTTCTGTCTGCTGCCGTCTGGCAGACGGTACCGCAGCATCCGGTCCAAGACCACCAGACTCAGGGACAGTTTTATACCACAGGCTATAAGACTGCTGAACTCCTGAGCTCTGTGAATGTCTACTCACATCTGTTTATAGTACACACATACATATATATATACATACATATATATATATATATATATATATATATATATATATTATACACATCTGCCATACATATCTGTTTATAGTACACATATCTATATATTATACATATCTGCCATATACATCTGTTATACATAATATAAGCATCCGTCCATACCTCCTCATTCAACAGTGTAAAGTATTTAAATACTTTCAATATATTCCACATATGTATATATTTCACATCCTTAAATCTTTATTGTTGTTATTGTAAATATTCTTCTCTCTTTTTGCACTATTTTATTTATCTTTTTTGCCCCACTGTATGTTGAGTTGTTGGAGGAGCATGGGACATAAGATTTTCATTGCCAACATATACGTTGTGTATGCTGTGCATATGACCAATAAAACCTTGAAACCTGAGATTTAAAAAGAAATTTGATTTAGCTGCTTTGATTTCCTTTGTAACTCTGTTTCTTAAGGATATAAATATATGCCTGTCAGTCACTAATTTTGATTTAAGAGAGTGCCTTAGAGCATTATCGCTCTCCTTCATTACTTTCCTTATGTCACTATTAATCCAGGGGAGGGTGTGTTTATTATTGGCCTTAAATTTGCTTTTCCTGAGGAATCGCTTTGATATATTTTGGATTGTTGACATAAGGGCATGTGTGTTGGTGTCCACATCCGTGTCAGATAAAATTTGGCTCGAAATTAATGTTTTTGATTTCCCTGTCAAATTCATCAATATCACTCAGACTGACTGCCTGATGACGATCGCAGGAAATACTGGCAGCACTACTAAAAAAAAACATTTCACACCGAATAAGATTTGGTTGTTGTTGGGGAGGTGTAGACAAGTTAATCATATTGTTTGGTGGACGCAGTTTGAAGTCACCAAAAATAAATAAATAAATACGCAGTCCGAAAAAGTTAATGACAAAATACACACAGCCTCACACTCGCAGAGTGTTTGTGCCACGGGCCGGGCACAGGGGACCCCACGCCCCCTTGATAAGAAACTGTCAGAAATGTATCGGGGAATTGGCTGGGGGGGAGGGGGGGTTACACCTGTGCGTGTGTACTCAGGTGTAACGTAATGTTCTTCCTTTTTAGAAATGATATTAAACCAAGTGCAATCTGGCTGAATTTACACATGTACAAACAGTTGGGACTTTGTTTACAAAAGAGATATCTGTTTATCTGGTGGTTTGTGTTCCAGCTGTCGATCAGCTGTGCGCAGCGTCTCCACTGCACCCTGTGTGTCTCACTCCCCAGCAGCAACTCTATCAACCCATTAAAGGAAATAAACAAAGTTCTAAAATGCTTAACAATTTAAACACATTTTCAAACATAATTACTGTACATAGTAAAACCATGCACTCGTAACCAAAACGGGGTCAGTTTAAACGTGAATCTGTCTTTCTGTTTACCGCATCATTTATGAGAATACATAGAAGAATGCATTCTTCATATATGATACATGAGAGCTAATATTTCCATGTATGGTATCATTTAAAGTTTCCCTCCATTCTTCCTTCTGCCAACGGTGTCGCAGTTTCTCATCTCTCCCGTTTTTGTGCGTACGCATGGGTCAGAGTGTGCGTGGAGCACCGCTTTTTTCTCATTAAGTTCATTTACTATAAATAGCAAAGTTTGCTTAGAGAGTGGCGTACGCCATCTTTTGGGCGTACACCACGTTTATAAATGAAGCCCCAGGGCTTTGCTGGGAACCCCAGACAGGACTCCATTGCAATAGTCCAGGAAGAGGTGATGAAGGTGTGTATGAGGGTTTCTGCCACAGAGTCAGAGAGGGAAGTCCGGATTCTGGAAATGTTTTTGAGGTGGTAGAAAGCAGATTTGATGTGAGCCTGGAAGGAGAGGGTGGTGTCGAAGATGACACCCAGGTTGCAGACTTCAGGGGATGGAGCCGTCAATGGAGAGGAGCAGATCTCCAACCTTCCAACCGGAGCTGTGCATTTGGAGCCACAGACATTAGCTCTGCTTTGGTGCTGTTTAGTTTGATCAGGTTTAATGACATCCAGTTTTTTATGTTGTGTAGGCAATTGACAAAGGATTGAGGGGGGAGCTAAGTGCACGGTTTGGTGGAGAGATAGAGCTGTGTGTCATCAGCATATGAGTGAATGCTGAGACCATGGTGGCGGATGATTTGACGTGGGAGCATGTAAATGGTAAAGAGGAGGGGTCCAAGCACAGAGCCTTAAGGTACACCTTGGTTGACAGGGGCTGATGGTGACAAAGTGTTTCTGGTATGATAATTATGACACAAACCAGGTATTAGCTGTGTCACTGAGGCCAGACAGGCTGCAGAGGAGGATAGTGTGGGATATTGTATCAAAGGATGCAGAGAGGTCCAGGAAGATGACAATACCTATGTGGCTGATAACAGAAGCGATGAAGAGATTGTTTGTGATTTAAATGAGCACAGTCTCTGTGCTGTTGTGGAGTCTGAAGCCAGACTGAAGGGGTTCATAGAGCTCATGGTTTGACATGTGGTGTTGGAGTTGGGCGGCAACTGCTCTTTCCAGGATTTTGCTGAAGAAAGGAAGGATGGAAATCGGCCGGTGGTTGTTGAGGTCCTGCGGGTGCTGGAACAAAAGCAATGTTGTTTGAGCAACCGAATGTTGGTGGGAAGTCATTTGTCGTAGTCCATCCTATTCTCTCCCCCTCCCTCCATTATATCTCCTCGCTCCTAGTCTCCC